>NC_051441.1:24675751-24676510 GCF_001649575.2 Kryptolebias marmoratus
ACACAGGGACTGGCAGACCTGTTGTTACATCTTGATGTCCTGAACCGAGCACTGTCATTTCTCATGGACACTGGGACAACATGCTCCTTGGGCAGGAGACACTCAGCCCAATAAATCTGTGGACGTCGTGGGTCTCTCTGGGGTGAACCTGAAGCTGCCTCCAGAAAAAGAACTACCACTGTGTTTGAAATCAGCAGTTGTGACATTCCACTCACTCTGGTCGTGTCCCAGGCTGTGACTTTCTCATGAAACTAGGAGCCTCCATTTTGTACACGCTCCCTGATGGACGCAGCTGCCTTGCTCCACGGCTGCAGGACAGCCAAAACAAACGGGAGGGCTGAGGTCTTGTCTCTGTTCTGTGCTGTGCTTTTGGGGCCTTAAAACTCACACCTCGAGCGATATGAAACAAACCACTGATCAGATGATGTTTGAACATTCTAATGCACCTGACTTCTCACTACTGGTTTTCAGGATGTTTCTGAAACAGATGGAATTACAAATGCGGTTCTGTTTCAGAAAAAAGGGGGAGGGAGTAGCAGGAGCATTTTACTTTAATTTTTAATTTGAATCTTTAAACTTGTTAAACAAAAACAAAAGCAGAGGTCCATCAAAAATCAGCTTTTTATGTCCGATGCAATATGCAACACCATTTTTATTTTATTTACAATTGTTGGTCATTATTATCTGACAAAATATATTGATATATTATTATTTGTTCATGTCAATAATTGACATGAACAAATAATATCTAGAAGATCT
>NC_051441.1:24676610-24679107 GCF_001649575.2 Kryptolebias marmoratus
GTCACTTGACTCCTTGCCAAGCCATTTCACCATCAGATCAACTTCTTCACTAGGTGTCAGCCCTAGTGGTTCTATAGCATTGATGAATGAAGCTCGCCATGCTTGATAATGTTCTGCAGCGTCATCAAATTTGACCAGACCAGATGTTATGACTTGGTTGCGTGCTAGAAACCTTGCCAGATCAAATGTGGGATTTCCTGGGTTTACGTTAGAGGTAGGGACAGCAGTTTTCACATTAACATTGTGCTTTGTGTCACCTCCTTGGTAAGAGTTGAAGTTGGGGGATTGTTCAGTGTGTCCTCCTATCATGTCTGCCTGATGAATGGGAAGAGACTTGAATTCATCTGATGCTGCATATTGTTGCGTGGTTACAGCAGCAGGGATAGGTACTGTATATTGTTGCATGTTAACAGCATTGGGCATAGTGTTAGGTGGGTGTGAGTGAGCCCCCTCATCCTTGTAGTTGTACTGACTGAAGTAAGATGACTGCTCTTTTACATAGTCTTCTGTCCTTTTCAGTGTTCGTATGGCTACAGGGCTGCGCTCAGATGCCTCACTGTATTTTCCTTCTTCTATGTCTGCTGCTACTGCCTCAAATACTTTTGCTTCAGCATCAGCAGCTGTAACTTCCCTTTGGAGAGGAAGTGCACGCAGTGATGCTTCAAGTTTTGCCTTCTCAATCTGAATATGTGTCTCTTTTTCATGGAACTTCAATTTAGCTTTAGCTGCTTCAGCCTTAGCTCTTGCTTTAGCTGCTGCCAAACTGACTGAGGAGCACGTAGATGACCGTGAAGCTACAGAACGGACGTGGTACACTGTATTTTGATCCATGTCCTTATTTGACTGCACATCACTTGCCTTCTGTTCATTGTCTTTGTTGTCCATGGCTCAGAAGTCGTCTTTTTCCCTCGTCTACTTCTGCATGGGACGTCTTTTTACTGTCCTGGCCTCGCTAAGCACTGTGACTTTTAACAGTAACTCAGCTATACAGGTAGCTAAACACTTTCCCATCCGTCCACCAAGAAGCACTCCATTTGGTTCTTTAGCAGGGTTTAATGAGAATCGTGTAAAACTGTAACACACAAAGGTACAGAANCTCCCTCAAACGATTATCTAGACGGACGGACAAGGCAATTAAATCGTCTAGGGAGCGTGGTTCATCCCAACCAGCTAACTGATCCTTGATTTGCTCTTGTAGTGCGTGAATGAAAACCCCCTTTAGTGCGGGCTCATTCCACCTGGATGTTGCGGCTAAAGTACGAAAGTCGATCGCGAATTGAGCCACCGAATGCTGTCCTTGCCTTAGATTCCACAACTTTTGCGTGATTTCAGTCTCGTTAAATCGGGTGCCAAATGTTCGCTCAAAACCCTCAATGAACTGGTCAAACGGTGTTAGCCGGATAGCACGAAAGCTGTATTTGGCCTCGGCCCACTTCAATGCTCTGTCTCGTAGTAGCCCAATGACATAAGATATCTTAGACGCATTGTCGATGAAAGAATGAGGTGAGCGAGCAAAAACTAGCGAACATTGCAGTAGAAAACCAGCACACTTACCAATTTCACCAGCGAAATGTTCGGGGGTTGGAGACGGGACCTCGCGGAAATGTCCGGAAGTGTGTACCGGAAGTGACGATGCGGAGGAAGCGGAAGCGGAAGTGGATTCAGCGGCTTGGGGAATTAATGAAGAAAGTTTGTGATGAATATCTTGAGCGAGAATAGTTAGTTGATTGAGACGACCGGTTTCTGACTGTTGTCTTTCACAAAGTGCATTAATCATCGATTCGTGTCGGGCAAGCAAAGAAGCTGCTTTGGAACCTTCGGTTCTGGGAGAAGTGTCCGCCATCTTGGACGCGATTCTCCGAACCCACATAAACTTATCCCGGAAATTACAAAAACACTAAATGGCGAAGGTAGGTTCTCAATACAATCTTCCTACTAATTTTCTGTACGGAAGAAAATTATGCTCAAAACTAATCCTCACTCAGTTCTGGTTCGGGCATCGCTCAGGACAATTGTTTTTTGGCTGGAGCATTCTGACATGAACGCAGGGTATTTTGTCCAGAGAGCGAGACCAAAACTAGACACGGAGACAACAGCTGAAGGTAAGTGTGTTTATTTACAGGTGACAACTATCTACAGTGTGTTCTTCATGGAATGATCTGGAAAGCAAGAGGAACAGGGTGAGTCTCGGGTACCAATCCTACTATCAGCCGAGCGCTACAAGATGGCTTAATTAATGTTCTTTTTGTTCTTACAGGTCCAGGAGGTGTCCAGCGGCGAGGAGGAGATGACGGAGGTGTTTAGTTGATCCAGGAGTCGACAAGCCAGTAATCCTGTCCAGGTGAGTATCCAAGTGTCCGAGGTAAGTATCCGTGAAACCGTAGCTCCGTGACGTGGCAAAGAATCTATAAACAAGATGCACAGAGAACGTAGTCAATAAATTACCAACTTAGGTTAGAAACAGTGGCTGCGAATCTAACCCAGGAGGTTCGATGCT
>NC_051441.1:24681150-24682174 GCF_001649575.2 Kryptolebias marmoratus
AAAGGAATAAACACTTTATAGGTGTTATGGTACACAGGTAGTGAACATCACTAACTTATACAAAGAATTGTTATATTGCACACATTATACAATACCCTGCTGCATTCTTGAAACGGTAATGCTTGCGGTTTCCATCCACTGAAACTGCAAGCATATCTGGGGTACAAGCTTGACATTTGAAGGGATCCTTCCTTAACATTTTATCTAACTCATGTCTTACGGCTTCCCACTCGAAAAAACTTTTCAGGAAGCTGTCAGCCGAGATCTTTCCTGTCTAATGTAAAATGAGAGACAAATTTAAAAAATAAAACGTATACAAGGACATAGGTGTCCAAATCCCAGGCATCAAGGATAGGTGTTCTTCAAGTTCTAGGTGTGTCCTTTGCAAAAAACATCTCATTCAATCAATTTTGATGTTACCAGGACTTCCGATGATCTGAATGCTGAATAAATGAGGTGATATTGATTCAAGTGTATGTAACCAGTGACATCAAAATGTTGAAGAACATAACCACTCAAAAATGGAGTCAGACAGCCCTTCTGGGATATGTATGTTAAAGTACTCACACGGTCAAAGCGGACGGTTCGTTGGTCCAACATTTTTAGAAATGCTTGACAGGAGAGACCTAGTGCTGCCATCTTCATTTCTTCAAATGTAAAAAGCACATCAGTTGCATATAGAGTGGAAAAGTGAAGGGTAGCTGGCCAGTAATCAGTTAAATTTAGGTCATGTACTCCACATGTCCAACTAGCCTCACATCCCTCACAGCCCAGCTCTGGCATGCTGAGATCATAACGACCTAAAACACCAAAAAAAGTGTAAAAGTTGTAATACTTGGTTATTGTAATGTCAGGTTGACATTGTGTCACAAACAATTTCTTGTAGTCTGCAACAAACTTACTAAATACTTAAATTTTGCTAACATTGATTTTTAATTATATTTTGGTTTTGATTCATGAAAAAAATAAAGTTATTCATACCATTGATTGTGACCACAGTGACTGCCTTTCCTGGTTTGATCCT
>NC_051441.1:24682274-24683985 GCF_001649575.2 Kryptolebias marmoratus
ATTTTTGACGATCAGTGGAGGGAAGGTGTTTTAAAGAACAGAAACGTTTCCAGAGTAATAGATTCTGCACAAATCGCAGTAAGTATAAATTTTTAGACTGAAAAAGTTCTGTTAATGAGCAAAATGTAACCTGTACTCCTCTTGTTAACTTGTGTTTTTAACTTGTGTGTTTAAGTAATTTGTTACATGTTCTTATCAATTGCAGGTCCGCAAACTCCATGCTTTAGGCCTCAAGCCCATTTTATTTTTCGCAAAGGAAGAATCATCTTCAAGCAAGTGGGTTGCGGACATAACTACACATTTGGAGACCACGGATACTACAAAGAATTTTTTGGATAAGATGCAGAGGGCTTATGAGTTTCTCCTCTCTGTCGGTAATGCATGTATGTGTGTGTGAGAGTGTATGTACTTCTGTAGTGCCGTATATCAAGTCCACAGAGAGCGAGCAAGATATGTCTATAGATACTTATGTATTTTTTCTTTAAAATTATGTCTTTCCTAGGCACACATGTACCGGGAAGACCAAGGAGATTGTTGTGGACTTCAGGAGAACTCAGACAAAACATGCTCCACTATCCATCAACGGTGCTGTTGTGGAAAGGGTGAGCAGCACCAAGTTCCTGGGTGTGCACATCTCTGAGGACCTCTCCTGGACCATCAACACAGCAGCAGTGGCCAAAAAGGCTCACCAACGGCTCTACTTCCTCCGCAAGCTGAGAAGAGCGAGAGCACCCACCCCCATCATGACCACCTTCTACAGGGGAGCCATCGAGAGCATCCTGACGAGCTGTTCCACGGTGTGGTACGGGGCCTGCACAGCATCCTGCCGCAGATCCCTCCAGCGGATCGTGAGGACAGCTGAGAAGATCACCGGCACCTCTCTCCCCTGCCTTCAGGACCTCTACAGCTCTCGCCTCAGAAGTAAAGCCCTCTGCTGGGTGGGAGATCTTGCCCACCCGCTACACTGCTTCTTCAACCTGCTGCCATCAGGGCGGAGACTGCGGAGCCTCAGTTCTAGGACCAGCAGACTGAGGGACAACTCCGTCCATCAGGCTGTGAGGATGCTGAACTCTCTGCCTGCTCCCCCACTTCGGCCCCCTCTCCCACTTCTGCCACCCCGCACACACTAACTCAGCTTCCTGACACCCCCCCTCCATCCCCCTTCAATACTGCTCTGGGACATTTATAACCATCAATACACAACTGTGATTTTTAAGAATAGTTTATGAACTCGGTCACTTTAACCAGCCTTCAAGCTCCACTATACTGTATATTGCATTATATTTTGCACTACTGTTATGATCATCTCGTCCTGTTTATTCTGGTATTGTCACTTCCACTTAATCACCTCATCAGTACCTAACTGTGACTCTATATAGAACCGGTATGCACACCTACACTTTACTCAGTTTTCTCAGGTTTATACTTTATATTGCACTATTGTTTACACTGGCCTTGCACATCCATTATCCTACCTCTCATCATGTTATTATTGTCTTCAGTCAGCATCCCTTTGTCTCCTGTTTGTCACTATTGAGCATGTTGTATCAGAGGTCCTGCAGCTGTTTCTTTCGTATTTTTATATAACTAGTTGTATTAGTCTATTTTGTTAATGTTGTTGCTGCAACTTGGGTAGGAGTGTAACGTAATTTCAATTTCTATGTATGTCCTGTACATATGCAGAATTGACAATAAAATCAATAAAGAATAA
>NC_051441.1:24683996-24691779 GCF_001649575.2 Kryptolebias marmoratus
TCCACAGAGAGCGAGCAAGATATGTGTCTATAGATACTTATGTATTTTTTCTTTAAAATTATGTCTTTCCTAGGCACACCTGTACCAGTGCAGCCCCAAACCTCTACAGAAGATGCTTTTACACACAAAGAGCAGTTGACTGGTAAAAACGCTGAGGACTTCATTAATGAACCGAAGGAGACCACAGCTGAGGAGCAGCCAAAGATCTCACCACAAAATCAAGAAGAGACTGTGATTGTGCTTGATCTGGTTCCTGTTCCTCCTCCTCCTCCTCCTCCTCCTCCTCCTCCTATTGTTCCGTCCTCGCCAGCTTTCCAGATGAAAAGGGCCCGAAGCCCCTCTCCAGCTGCCTCTCCCATAGACCAGCCAGATCAGGAGTCATATGAATCACCTGCTGCTAATGCCATCTCATCAAGTCAGGGTGGCCTATGTGACACTGACAGTAAGAAGAGAAAGCGTAAGTTTTGTTTTCCTTAGTCCTGTGACTATTGCTTTTACATCCATTGATTTTCTTACACCGGGGGGTAGCTATTAGAAAAACCCAACTACCAACTTAAGGAGTTAAGCACTAAAATGCTGCTGCTGCCTATCTCCAGCTAGAGGTGGGGGTCACCCTGGACAGGTCGCCAGTCTGTCCAGGGTGGCGACCAGGGCGACACAGAGACAGACAGGACAAACAACCATGCGCACACACACTCACACCTAGGGACAATTTGGAGAGACCAATTAACCTGACAGTCATGTTTTTGGACTGTGGGAGGAAACCGGAGTACCCGGAGAAAACTCACGCATGCAGAAAGACCCAGGGCCAGGAATCTAAACCAGAACTTCTTCTATCAACTGTGCCACTGTGCATTTAATGTACATTTCTGTTATACTAACTTCAAATTCTCAATTAATAATGATGCTTGTCTTGACCTTGTTTATGAACCTGTGGACAAGTACACAGTATTTGTTAGTTAAACAGTAAGTTTAACTAACTGTCCTGAAATCATAAACCAAGCCTTTGCAAATTTTACATAAGTGGGGAGAAGGAAAAGACACGGCTGGAGATGGAGATTAACAAAGATAGCGACAAAGCTTATCCACTTTGTTGCTATCTTCATTGATTTTTTCCAGACTCTTCTACTGACTGTCAAAACAGCTAGTGATATATGTAGCAACTCTTTTTTTTGTTGTTGAGACTCTTAAATCAACATTGCTCTGTCATGAGCAAGCAGCATAAGTTGCTTTGATTCCCCCTTGCTTCTAAAAAGACCTGCAGTCAGTCTAACAGTTACCAAACCACTGCTACATTCTCATAGTTAGCTGTAAGGTGAACAGATTTTTGCATTTTCATCTGCCCTTATTAAAATTTTTATTATTAATTATTTTTTAAATGTATTTATTTTACTTATTTTTATTTTGTGTATGATTTTTATTTTCTGTTTTATGTAGGGGTTCACAGCGTTGTATAAACCTTGAATGCTGTAAAAAATGTGTTCTGAAAATTGATAAATAAAGTTTAAAAAAATGTGGCAAGCATATGCATTCCTTCAAAGATTGCTTGGCCTTTAGTTTAATAAGTGAATATGGAACGATACAATAATGATCTACAAAACATCCTGAACATGATTCCTTCTTGATACAGTTAAATGTTGTTCATGTAGTTTTACGGAGCACCATCTGTTAAAACGTGGAGCTGACCTGTGAGAAAAACATTTTTCTCTGTCTGTCACTTCTGTACGTGCTGTGTTGTGTCTTAAAGTCAGTTTTAGGTTTTGCAATAAAGACAGCTATGCTCTGATGCAGAAAGAATGCAAACCTTTTCCTCCCGCTGAACTTGATGAGCATATTTGTGCCAGCAGAAATGGAACAAAACAACAGGTGCTTCACATTTTTAGTGAATTTGGGCTTTAAACTGTGAAGCATTTAAAGAACCAAGTCACTGATCGATGAAAATGTCACATCTCTTTATTTAACATAATCCAGAATAGCTTTATTTAGAGTTTACTTAAAAGTAGAACTTGTCAGGCAATATCAGTACACAAATATACTTGGGCATCACTTAACAACTTTTATTCAGTTATTCTTGAGCAAAAGTGTAAGGTTCTCAAGGATCAAAGATAAAGACAACAAAAATCATAATTATTAGTTTGGCCACATGGTGGCAACATATGGTTGGCTTTAGTTGGCATTGTCGTCCTCATCATCAAAGACGTCAGCTACAGTTCTGTAGGTGAAGAGGTGAAAGGTTTACAGACTGTTGTTCATTTTTTAACATGATTTGGATGGGTGTAAATAAGACCTACTTGTAGATCGATCCAGTGACTTCGTCAACAAATCCTCCTAGAGAGGAAAGACAATGCATGAGGTAAAGATACTAACATCAAAAGCAATATGTCTGATCAGGCAGAAATAAATGACCTTCCTAAGTAATGCAAACTGTTTGAAACAAACACCTGACTCTTATGCTTTGCCTTAAGCTTCATGCTCACTTTAGAGTATTTTATTCTTTTTTTCCATTCAAAGCAGTTTGTTTATACCGTGTAATGCCAGTTCACAGCAAAAGTAATTTCAGGACACTATACAAAGAAGTAACAAATTCATATCATAAATCTAATTCAGTTCAAAAGAGATCCAGAGCCAATTCAATACAATTATAATATTAAAGGCCTAGCATTTCTTTACGGAAGATCATTTTATGATGAAAAATGACAGTTGTAGATGTTTTATGTCAAATCTTAAAAATAATGTTACTGCAATATTGCAAAATGTCACACTCAGAGTATGTGTTGTGAATGACTACAAGCCACTACCACACTAAATTTTAGCTCAACATTTGTAGATTTCACTGAAGTATACTCATTTGTTTATGTTTGATAAGCTGTGGTAGCCATTTTAAATTGGATTGACCCCAAAAGTTAATCAGTTAATTGATAAATTTACAGTCAATAATTATGTTCTGAGAGTTTCAATAAAATCCATCTTCTAGTTTACAAGATATTTTGCTAACAGACAAAAAGGTTTAACTTCAAAAGCTAATGTAAAGGTTTTAAACAAAAATGTTGCACAACGTTTGTGTTTGGGATTATGCTCAGTTACTAACACACCAAATCTTAGCTCAATATTAGTAAAATTGGCTGAGTAATAGCCTTTTTTTTAAAGATCAGTTTGCTGTTGCAGCAACTGTGAATCAGCTTGACTCTATAAGTTAATCCGCTGTAGATGTCAACCTATAACCTCAGGATTTGCAACAATCTACTCCAACTGGCTCTTTTTTCAGAAACTTTAACTTTAACTTATTTAAACCTGTTTCATGATATTACTGAATGACTGGGTAAAATAAGTGCAGCTACTGGTATGGTTGGCTGTAAAAAAATGTACTCACCAGGCTTGCAAACTGTTTCACAAACAGGACAAACATGGCAGAAACTGCACATCTGTAAACAAGAAAGAGACAAATTACATATTGGTGGTGAGCTGGTAAGCAGCTGTCTTTGTGTGTGCAAGAGCTTCAGACTTTGTCCACAGTACAAAAGCATGTATGACAAGTTAGATGGAGAGTGGAAGGCCTGACTAGGACTGTGTTACTGTTACACATTAGAGAGAAGAAACCCTTTTCAAAGGGTTACAGCTCATGTGTCTGTTTAGAAAAAGGATACAATGAAAGTATAAATGTATGGATGAATAAATGGATGGATGTTGGCTCAATGATGGCTGGATGTAAGGACAGAAAGATAAATGGATGGATGGATGAATTAATAGATGAATCATAGATGATTGATAAATGGGTGGATGTATGTATGTATGGGTGTGTGATACACTCTATAGTGAGAGTTCGTTCCCTGTGTATTTATTACAAAGCCAAGAAATTTAACTTATAAGTTATTAGTGAAGGACAGGAACAGTAAATTTTGGGAACAAAGGGGGCGGAACTAAAGTAAAATCACTATTTTGTCCGGACTCTGGAGTGAGTAGTGCCCTCCATCCTCCGTCTCCTCAGTTGAAGTTTGAGAAAGGAGATGAAAGTCCGCTTCGTCACTCACGGACATTATTAATCTAATTGTCAGGTTCCCGGAACTCCTATTCAGAGGGAAGCCGAGGAGGGAGACCATTCAACCTGATCATCTTTTTGTTACCTTTGGTTTCTCCCTGTTGAAACCTGTAACAAACTGTGGGGTCTCGTCCCGGGATCTTTCACCATCAAAATCAGTTGGAGAAGATCCAGTGATACCAGAACCACGTGACTGAAGGAGTGACAGTATACAGTGAAGGCCAGGACTCAACTTGTGGGTGTCGAAAGAGGAAGACCAGAGTGGGACGAGATCGTCGCTGCTCTCTGGGGGAACCACACTGCTGATCCTGGGGCCGATGTATGCTGATCACTAAGGAGCCACGTTGTAGATCCAGAGAACAACATATACTAACTGCAAGGAGCTGAATCGCTAATCCGGAGGTCCAGGGTGTTATCAGCTAGAGGACTCAATCAGAACAGAGTCAGACACCATGGCATTGGTTTGCAAAGAGCTAGTATGGGACATCAAAAAACAACTGTTCAAGCTGTCAAGTGACAACATCTACCAGGTGGCAAAATATATTGCTACCATCATCCAGCATGGAGAGGAGCTGGATCCAGATGATGAAGAAGGTTGCATGAACTTTATAACCTCCTACCTGCAGTCGGACTCCTTACTGAGACTGGAAGACGAAGGGGTGGGACATTTGTTGAACTTGAATGATCAGATTCGTAAGTTAACCGATATTCATGTTGCTAGTAACTCTGAGGCAGGAGGATTGAACGAGGGAGACGCACACATGGCGCCTGTTCCTGGCCAATCCACAACCATTAAACACTATGTATCACAACCTCATTCTTACCCACATAGTACAGTCGTCGAACCTCAACGGCACCCCATGATGCAGCCCAACACAAAGATACAGTCCATAGAAGAGCTGAAACAGGTGTATGAAGAATTAGGTGAGAGGCTTCAACAGTACGAATCTAATGTGACCCACCCAACAACCACATCTCTTCGTCAAGGTGAGTCAGAATCGTACAGCAGGCAAAACATGAATGCAGATCAACCTGTGTGCCTGAAAGACCTTGCTTACCTACAGCGCAAAGACTTCAAAGTACATGGGGGACAGATTGGAGATCAGAACTCTGACCTAAACTACAACAACATTAGCAAACAAATTGAAGAGGGAGTGAAAGAAGGTTTCACAGAGGCAGAGGTGGTCAGGGGGGTGCTGAGGATCATAAAACCAGGAGCTTTTAAAGATATGCTTGTAAACAAGGACTCGGTCACAATATCAGAGCTCAAAGGCTTCCTCAGGTCTCATCTAGGTGAGAAAGCATCGACTGAGATGTTTCAGGAATTAATGTGTGCCAAGCAAACAGAGCAAGAACCATCCCAGCAGTTCCTATACCGCATGATTGGGCTGAAGCAGAAACTTCTTTTCCGAACACGGCACACTGGTACAGACATCACCTATGACCCCATGATTATCCAAAAAGTTTTCCTCCATACCATATACCAGGGTTTGGGACCAAAACACAGTGACCTTCGACAGAAGCTGAGACCGATACTCACAGACAGCCAAGTTACAGATGAGGAAATCCTCAGCCAAGTGATGAAAATTATGAGTGATGAAAATGAACATCAACACCAATTGGCTCAACCCCTCAGGCAAAAGACAACACAAACCCACAGCACCAAAGTAGAAGAAAGAGGTGACTGCAGTAACAACAAGTTACAAGGCACAGTAGAAGACAGTAAAAATCTCCGGACCATAAAACAACTCAGTACTCAAGTTGAGGCTCTGACTCAGATGGTGGCGTCACTAATGGAACAACAGACTGCTAATACTTCAGGAGTTCAACCTCCTAGTATTCCAACCCATACGCAGACGCGTCCACCCTACCAGCCATCTCCAAACAGATCAACACGACCTCTGTTGAGGCAGCCCACAACTCAAGCGAGGGGTAGGACGGCTCGTTGCCCCAGGTGTACCGAACAGAACGCCTTGGAATGCAGCCACTGTTTCGTGTGTGGAGAAGCATTTCACAGGGCAGTAGGGTGCCTGCAGCAAACCCAGGTGCAGGGAAACGGGACTCGGTCTCTGGTTAGGGGACACCCAGCAGCCGGCGAACAGTTTCAGTCCCGAACAGCAGACCAGACCTCAGGTCAGATATAAAGACACCTTAAGCAAAGACAACAACAAAAGACACAGACAACTACCAACTAGAGCCTAACTACCTGTAAGGTCCCTTTAGTGGGGAAGAAAAGCCTGCTGAAGTGCCTGCTCGGCGGTTATCCAGTTACAGTCCTCTTTGATTCCGGATCACAAGTGAGTATAATCGACCAAGAATGGGTCACCACCCACCTCGCGAACTGTAACGTGAGGCCTCTTTCAGAGCTATTAGAGGAGGAACTGGGTGTCTATGCTGTTACTGGCCATGCAATACCATACAGTGGGTGGGTGGAGCTCACTGTGAACCTCTCAGGAAATGAAGATCCCAACCTAACTATCCAGGCTCCATTTCTGGTCAGTCAGTTGCCACTTCCCCAACCCCTCCTTGGAGCCAATGTACTGGGGGAGGTTATCAGACGAAAGGAGTCCTCGGGGGAGGCTGTTTCCACAGTAGTCAGCCTCCTCCGTAAAGCCTTCAAGATAGAACAGGAGCAAGTGGATGCTATCGTGAGCTTCATCCAGACACCGCCCAGAACTTATGAAGAGCCAGTCACAATAAAAGTGGGTAGAGACCTTACTGTGATCCCCTCTGGCAAGACAGTTCACGTGTGGTGCAGGATACTCCGAAACTTCAATCTTTCTGACCCTGTTGTTCTATATGAACCTGCCGACGGGAGCACCACCTTAGAACACTTGGGTGTTGGGGAAGGCCTCCTTAAAATCGACGATGCTAGGTGGCCACATGTCAAAGTGCCCATCTCTAATCACTCGAAGCAAGTGATCATATTACCCAAGAGGACCCCCTTGGGAACCATTCAACAAGTCATAAAGATCCTAGAGACCGACACTCCCAGGTCACATCAAAAGGAAGTGGCTGTGGTTGAGGTAAATGGTGTGACAGGCCCAAACACCCCACCACTTGGATCCTGGCTCCCGCCTGTCGATCTTAGCCATCTAGACACCGAAAAACAACGGGTGGTAGAGGAGGTGCTCTACGAGGAGTGTGGAGCTTTCTCCCACAGTAGTGACGACATTGGATGCATCCCTTCTCTACAGATGGAGATTAGGACTAAGGATGACATCCCTGTCCAGAAGGCCTATGCATCCATCCCAAAACCACTATACAAAGAGGTGAAGGAGTATATCCAGGAGCTTCTGGTCAAAGGGTGGATTGTAAAATCCCACTCACCATATGCAAATATGGATGAAAAATGGATAGAAGGATAGACAATTGGATGAATGATGGATGGATGGGTAAGTGGATAGATGAATAGATGGAGGGATTAAGAGATGGATAGATGTAGGGATGGATGAATAATGGATAGGTGGAAGGATGCATGGATGGATGGATGGATATACATTCCTGATCAAAGTCTTAAGACCACTCAAAAAATTGCAAGAATTTGCATTTTGCACTATTGGATCTTAAGAAGGTTCTAAGTAGAGCTTCACAATGTTAAAGGAAAAAATCAGTGCAAGAGACAAGAACATTTGAGCGGGGAATTTTCTGCAAACTGCATTTACACTCAAACATGATTTTTTCAGCTGATCAAAAGTTTAAGACCAGTCTTTAAAAGCCAAAAGCTGTGCAAAAATCTGGATTCCA
>NC_051441.1:24692814-24702814 GCF_001649575.2 Kryptolebias marmoratus
AATGGTGGAGCTACCCATTACTGAGTCCTTTTTTTTTGACACTTTGATTTCAGTTTTGGGGGGTTTTCGGGTTTTTTTGAGCTATGGTCTTAAACTTTTGATCAGCTGAAAAAAATCATGTTTGAGTGTAAATGCAGTTTTCAATTAAATCCCCGCTCAAAAGTTTTTATCTCTTATGCTGATTTCTTCTTTTAATATTGTGAAGCTCTACTTAGAACCTTCTTAAGATCCAATAGTGCAAAATGCAAATTCTTGCAATTTTTTGACTGGTCTTAAGATTCTGATCAGGTGTGTATTTGACCCAGTGGTAACTTAACAAGATTTGTAAAAATAAAAGGTGGAACTCCCAAGAAGCTGCTTTAGCTTATACAGGAACCTCTAAACAAAATACATTACATTTACAAAACAATACAATTTAAACCAAACTAAACTTGCTTTGGTTAAATGTGATAAAAGGAAAGATCCTTTGAAATCAGACCTGGGGAGGCCAATCTGCAGCAGTGGCAGAATTGAATGGCTGGCTGGATTTTGCCAACTTAAAACAACTCCAATCTTGAAAATTTAATAGTGGTTCATGCAAATGCTGTTATTTAAACCATTATAATGCTGTTTATTTGGTGTTGCAGTAGCTCGGAGGTAAGCCTGAGACTGCAGGTTTGAGCCCAGGTTGCATCAGGAAGAGCATTCAATGTTAAACAATAAAACAATCGGGAAATCTTTTGTGCCAAGTTTGCTTGCTGTGGCAACCCCTGAAAAAAGAAGAAGCCAAAAAAAAAGAAGAACAATCTAAAAACAGCATACTGCTGTTCATTTCACACTATATGATTATTTCAGTGGAAATATTTTGATGGACCAGAAGTGCTACAGCTCACTGCTGCTGGCAAATAACTACAGTATTCTGTGTAAATAACTGATGTAAATACTGTGAAACTGATGGTGGTGTAAAGGTTTTTAAAGTCGTGTTTGCATGAGCCACTATAGATTGTTTTTACTTTAGATTTGAGCTGTTTTAAAACTGCATTGATCCACTTTAGTCTTCATTCAGCTGTTAGCTCATCACACCTGTCAAATTTAAACTCCATTTCCCCAAGTTGAGGTCGTTCAAAGAGCCACCTACAGCAAGTAGGATATTAATTATTTATAACTTTTGCACAGAACCAACTTTAAAATGGCTGGAATATCCCTTTGGGATATAGATGTGTATCAGTCAATAGTTACTATTTAAACTCAATAGGTTAGATTTCTATTTAGTACAAAACACATATAAAACTAAAAAACAGTATCCATTATTAGGTGTAAACGTTAGTGTCAGATACTCTGAAATTCCGATCAAATGTTGGATTATTTCCCTGAATAACTTAAATATTTAAAACATTTAGAAGACACATTAAAGTGTCGATCAGGGAAAAAGGTTCATACATGTTTTAGGAATTGGATTTTCTCATCAGGAATAACCATTGAAAATCAAAAAACAAGTGGTCAACTGATTTCTGGTCAACAAAGGAAGAGTTGATATTTAAGAATGGTTTGATTTTCTTTCCATATTTAAAATAACAGAACAATAGGATTACTGGCAAACCAAAACAATTTAATGACCTATTTTTAAATCTTTTCACACCTGAAGTCGTCAGCAAGACAACAGCGCAACAAAGATCTGTTGGAGTTAAGGCTTTAAGCTTTGTTCAGAGACATACATGGGCTGTGATGAACAAACATGGACCAGATACACCATTTTACTTAAACAATAAAAGAATCTGTTTCAGTGGGGACAACATGACTGCAGAATAACTTGGCGGCACCTCAGGACTATCTGAAATTCGCTTCTGATTCTTGTGCAGTTTCATGTAGTCTTAAATGGTATTGTTATTACCTCTGCCAAGGGGATTTTGTTTTTGGTAGTGTTGGTTTGCTCCAAGTTTATATTTCAAAGCAGATGTATTTTTTCTGAACAGAGCTTACCTTCCCCCAACACTGACAGGGCTGTTTTATTTTGGTGAGGAATCTTTGTTTGAGCTGCCTTCCAGTGTCAAAATATGAAAAAATGGGTCATTAATTTGCTCCTGTTGTATGTAATTTCATTTTTTAATACTTTATTATAAAAAGAAAATCAAATAATTTCTAGATATGTTTTATAATTTTTTTGACAATAAGAATAAAAATGGCTTGTATATTAAAAGGAATGTTTTTTATTTTAAAAGGAAATTCTTATAACAACTTATTTTTGTTTTTTTAACACTGGTTCCTGATGAATAAATTATTAGGAATGAAAGGATCAGAAAGAATTGGTTCTCGGTCATGCTGGATGTCACATGATGAAGCATATGAAGTTTAGGCATTTTCTTCGCTGCTTGAGGACACAAAGGTTACATGTTTATCTTCTTACCTTACAGTCATCACAGTGTTCGGACTTGTCTCCTTCTTTGCAAGGACATTTATCACAGCTGTCGCAGTGCTGTAAGAAAGCACATAAATTAGGAAAAAATTATGCTATTTTGCTATTTTAAGCCAGCAGTTTAGAACTTTTTGTTGCTAACACTTTACTACTTTTAGCTAATGTTTTGCTACTTTAAGCTAGAGTGTGCTACATTAGCCTTTAGCTAGTATTTTACTAGTGTTTTGTTACTTTTTCTTTTAGCAAGCATTTTTGCTACACTTAGCTTTCATCTCAGTTTCATCTTCTTCCAGAAAATTTCATCAGTCATTCAAAACTCAGCATCACAATACACTACATTTTTGCAGAAAATGCATTTTCTCAAGTCAAATAAGGTTTCTGACTTACCTCACAGAATTCACAGTATGAGCACAGAGAACCTTTGTGATAAGCATCATCGTCATCGTCATCGTCATCATCATCATCATCATCATCATCATCATTATTGTCATCATCATCGTCATCATCATCATCATCATCATCATCTGTACAAATTGTAAATATATAACTTTAAGCTAAAAATAAATTTGTTTTTTAACTCTCAACATTACATGGCTTACCAACTAAGTATAATTTTTAATCTCAAACCTCAAAAATGTCAGAGCAGTTCTGGTTGAAAACGTTTGCACTGTTACTCTTGAATCAGACAGTTATTTACTTCAAAGTCTGTGATTATTTTCCCTGAAGACTGGTCAGTTGGTACATGCTGTGTACATTTTGTATGTTTTGTGTAAAATGTGTTACAAAGAAGAATGTTAAACATACTCAGTCTGCGTAACTATGTGACAAAAAAATAATGTGGTGTACAAATTCATAATGTGGCATTCTCTTCAATTGCTGTGAATGTTTTTAGGTTTGTGTTGTTTTGCATAATGGAATGGTTTCATACAAAACAACAAGTGGGGGGAAACAAACGTTCTCCAGCAAAGTTTGTTTTAAAAGGTAGTATTTCACTGCGCTACCCCTTGTAGACAGTAGTTGGCTACTCAAAATTATCATTTGCAGTCTTTTAAATTCAGATTGTTTTTGACCCAGAGACCAACCAGTTGTGCGGTTGTGTTTTGGTTGTGTTTGGTTGTGAGTGGTCAGTTTTTAGAAATGATATCTTATGTGATTTTGTGCAAACTGTATTCTAGGTGGTGCACATTATTTTGTTGTCCATCTCTGCCCACATCAAGCATGCCTCAGTCTGCTTTCTACCCACCTTGGCAGCTGATCCCATGTTAATGATTTAATCTGCTGGAGTACAATTTAGAAATAAAGATAGGCAGACTTGGACTGGTTTCTTTAGTAATTATTATTTTTCATTGGCAAGGTTTACAAACCCAGGAAAGTTTTCTGGCAGAGGAGAGCTCTTGAGCACGTGTCAAAATACAGCTTTAGTGTTCTTGAGATAGGTTAGATGCAACCAAAAACAAAATTCAGGTGGGTTCAAGATGAATTAGAGAAGTTTACTTTTGTTTTTGTGACTATTCCAAGAGAAAATTTGTTGCACAAATTTTTTTTAACATGTTCAAAACTCAAATGACAGGACTGCACGCCTCTGCAATTGACGCAAAGAAACTGGAAACCACAAGGATATTTCAAGACATTCTGGAGACTCCTCCTTAATAAATGCTACTTTAACCTGTAGTTGACTTTTTCAGGTTTGTTTTGTTTTAGAAGGCTGAAAACTGCTTTGACGTATTTTCTCTGGTAAAGTTTTGAAAAATAAGGAAGAAAACAGGTCTTATAAACACTAAATGTGTCCTATAGGCTTGCGCCTTGGGAGACCTCCGTCTTTGTACGTATTTGTGTGTTCAGGAAGCACTTGTGCATTTATATATACATCATAATGTTGCTGTTGTTGTTTTAATTCATGTAAATACACTGGTGTGATACCTTAGTATATGTTTTGTGTTTTCATATGTTTGTCTATTTTGGACTTATAGCCTCCACCAGAAAAATTCAGGCAAAATGTGAACGATCGTTGCAGGGTCTTGGCAGGTTTTCAGTTACTCCACATTATGCAAAATGGAACATGATAGGCTTGTGGTGGGTTTGAGAATGCAGAAAACTTCAGTAACAAGATGGTGGTGGTTTATTGTTGTGGTTGCAGTGTATTAAAGTCCCAGGACTGCTGTTTGAACAAGCAGGGCAAAGAACAGCACATTGTGGTTCATGGTTCAGTGTGGTGGAAGAAATGGCAGGGTATCTATGACATAGGGGCCAGTGTGCAAAAGTGTGGTTTGCTTGTTGAGAAATTGAAGCCTCATGGCCTCATGCTCATCTTAGACTGTGATCATCACAAGAAAGCAACCTCGCACAGATGTCATATTGATTGTGATAGCATTGAGCTACTGTGGAGTGATCTTCTAGCGCATATCTGCATCCTGACGCAGTCCAAGGTGGAGCAATTTTCCGTAGTAGAAGTATATAATGTGGTGAGGGTGAAAGAGAATATGGTGTGGACATGGAAAATAGCTGGTGAAAACCTATTTGGCAAGTACTAAAAATGTTGTCACACTGGACGATGACCAAGCTACACTTTTCATGACCTACACAACCTTTTAGAACATGGCTGGATCTTGGTAAACTTGGAAAACTTCCTTCAGTGTAAAGGTAATCATAGTGCTATCATAACACTCTTAGTACTTGCCAAATAGGTTTTCCAAGCTGTTTTAAATGGCACCAAGGTGATCTCCTGTTCCCCACCACCATGTTCTATACTCCTGCCTTGGTACAACTGTCTCTGGCCACATCAGAATGCAGCTCTGGGTATTACATCTGGCCTAAGTGAGTTTCATGACCATGTCACAATCACAATCATAGCCTAGGCATGAGGCCACATTGTGGTTACACTGCGCCCACTCCAATGAACCATGATGACTTTAACACAAAAGTTTTGTGCATGCTCAGAATAATCAAGAACCCATCACACTCTAGAAATAATGTGAAGTTCTTAATATGCATCTAAAGACCTCACCAAAACCTTGTAAAGACCATCCATTACTGCAGGACCTTGTACATTGTGCATTGTTCATCTTTAATTAATAACTGCAACAACATAGCCATTTCTGTTATTTAAATAATGTAAATTTGCAAAATCGCCTTTTAGTCCTACCTTAAGACTGCAAAAAAATTCAAATTTTAAAACCCTGTTTAAATCTTGTTTTGATTCTACAAATCAATTTATACTGTTTGCTTCTTATTTTGAAGATTTAACAATGTTGGGTCAAATTATCCAAAAAACAAACAAACAAATAAACAAACAAACAAAAAACTTATAAAAACAAAACAAAACAAAAACAAATTAAAGCTGCAAGCAGCGTTGGGCGGCCCTCGCAGCTCAGCGCCGCTCCGGCCTTGCAACCACGGGAGCTCTGGCGACCACTATCTATGCTCTTGCGCCTTTCCTGCACCGTCCACTAGGTGGCGTTTTCAGCTAATGTCCCAAATTGCCTTCAGTCAGGATCAGTACCAGTCCTGTGCCATGCTGTGAAGTTTGACATTCCTACGTCAAACAGTTGAAGAGTTAGAGCACATGGGCTCTCGTGACCTTGACCTTTGACCTTGTGAACCTTAAGTTAAAAAGGCTGCTACTTGACCCGTGGGGAGTCTCGTTGTAATGTTTGACCTACGTACTTTGCGTCGTTTCAGAGTTACAGTCACCCAAAAATCCTTAGTGGGCGGGGCTTAAGTGTTGTCATTAAATTACCACTAATGTGTGCAACAGTGCTTACTGGTGATGCACAAAAAATGTCATGCAGATCGGATGAGGTATCAGTGAGATGTAACTCTTCGACTATTATAGGGGGCGCACTGGAGTCAAATTCCAGTATAATCATTTTGGTCTCCTCAGAGGTTAACAAAGGGCATTCATGTCCAGTTTGGTGCAAATCGGATAATGCATGTGTGATTTAGAGCCAACCGTATGCAAACGGCGAGGGATTGGCGTTCGCCATTCTGTCACGCCCACATTATTCAGGCACCAGTCAGTGCTGAGAGAGGGACTCTGCATCATCTTGTTCTGTCATCCAACACAGGCTTAAATTTGTATGAGTGAAAGAGAAAAAAGGACAAACTCCAACAGGAAAACAGGTTACTTCCTGTTGGAAGGGGGTGGGGTTAAAGTGATGTCACAAATTGACCACGTTAATGTAATTTGTACTAGTCTGTTATGACCCACAGAAAGTTTCATTAATCTATGACCTTGTATGTTGAAGTTATTACACCGTGATGTTTCATAGCGAATGGCCAGATTTTGAGGTTTGGCCACGCCCACATGCTTTGCTGTAGCAAAAAGCTTTTGATAACTTTTGACCTTCAATGTCTCAAGACTGAGCTAAGTGATTCTGAAGCCTGTATGTCAAAAGCTGTAGGAGGCGTTTGATCAAATGCGAAGGCTGTCATCACCCAAAATCGGGTAAAAATCTGAAGTTTGACCGACTTCCTGTAGGGTTTTGATAATGGCTCCAAGAAATTTTTTCATAGGTTCTAATATGTACCGAGTTTCATGATTGTGAGTGAAAGCATGGCTTGGGGCTGCTTTTTAAAAGTTTTCTAGGGGGCGCTGCGGAGGAATTAGGCCACACCCACCAAATATGGCACTGCATTTCTGTTGGGGGCTGGACTAGTATCAGTCATAGTGATTTGCGTGCTGCTCAGCTTGATAATGTGGAATTTAGAGCCAAACATATGGCAACAGCGTTACGTCTGACTTCGCCACGCCTCCCGGTGAAAACTCATGGTGCTTTAATGCAAGTCAGACCAACTTGTTATCTGACGCAAGATTGTGGTGATTAGGTCAAGGGGAGTCAGAGATGTGGCGTTCCAAAAAAAAAAGTGACTTCCTGTCCTGAGGGGGCGGGGCTTACATGACGTCAGAATATAACCACATAGGATCGTCAGGCATCCTACGGGGATGACTCATGCCAAGTTTGGTGCATGTCGTGCATTGCGTGTAAAAGTTATTACGTTTCATTTGCTTCGGCGAGTACGTCAAGTTCGCCGCTTGGCCACGCCCCCTGAACATGCTCAAAAACTCACGATTTTGATAACTTTTGATCCCCCATCCCTCAACTGCATACCGACCAAGTTTGTAGCCGATCGCTCAAAAGCCCTAAGAGTTCGTTCAAGTTCGACATCAACAAAAGTCAAAAACTGCCAAAATTTGCCATTTGATCCAAGATGGCCGCCTCCCTGTACATTTTAGGGCATACCTCCAAGAGACTTTTTTTCGTCATTTGGGGTGTTCTGCCTATGTGCCAAGGTTCCAAGCCTCTACGATTTATGGTTCATCCTATCTCACAATAAGGGGCACTGTGGAGCAGTTTGGCCACGCCCACTTTCGATTCCATTAAAATCACGCGATGTCATGCGGGGGACAATTTTCGGTGAAGTTTGGTGAGTTTTTGAAAATGTTTAGGCCTCCAAATTTGGGATCTCGGAGGGAACGGAATAATAATAAGAAGAAGAATTCCACGGAACACAAGAGGCCTTCACAGCGTTGTCGCTGCTCGGGCCTAATAATAAGAAACAGTACAGATTCAATAGGCCTTTGCAGCGCTGTCGCTGCTCGGGCCTAAAAAAGAACAACCAAATATAGCACTAGTTAAGTGAAGTGTATAGTTTAAATCAAATTTAATTTTAATCAAATTTTAATTTAATTGTTGGAAAATATATTCAAAAATATTTGAGATATCGTTTAATACCAGTAAAACTTACATTTCAGAAGACAAACATTAATCATAATCATCTTTTATATTTGTATTTTGTTAAGTTTTTCAAAATAAAAAAATCTAAGATGAAATCTGTTATTATGCATTATTAATATTTGTCAATTTTAAAATCTGTTGTTACTTTTGTTAATGCATAAAAATATTCCACATTTATTCCTTTGTTCCCATCACAATATTTGATTGCTATTTCCCTGCACTTTTGACAAACCCATACTAAAATACATCAAAATGATGATCTATTACTTTTGATAGCAGTTCATTGTATGACATAGACAAAGTTTGCAAAATAATTAAAAATATTTTCACATAAACAAGAATGGGATTTTGGTAAAACCACTAAGCAACCCAACACTCACTGGAGCTTAGTAGTTCAGACATACTTTACAGTCAAACTTTAAATGAGTCACAGAAAGTTGGACTGTTTTTAATATTCCAATTATTATTGCTGGAGTGCTTTTTTGTTGATAATGCTGGTTCTGGGGACCAAATTTTGCTTCCATGGAAACACAAAAGCGACAAATAAAAGCTTGAACTTCATATCAGAGTTTATTTATTTATTTTTAAATTTTTTTTATTGAAGTTGAAGGGTCTTTTGAATTCATCTCATCTCTTACATAAAACAGAAACAAATGATGTGCAATGACCACACACTTTTGACAGTTACAGTACAATACAATTTATAGTTTGAGCATTTCTTTCTGCCTGTCTTATTAAGAGTGCCTGTCAGGGAGTGACAGACACAGGTGCGTGGTTACCATGGTGGTCTTACTGCTGCTCTGTAGTAGCTTTAACTTGTCTGTTATTCTTGGTTCTCTTTTCACTTCTTTTACAGTTTATATTCATTCTTCCTATGAAAGGGATAGTCTGGTGATTTTGGAAGTGATGTTCTATCCAATAATTATCAGTAGTTAGTACCTTATCAACCATGACATCAGTCACAGAGCACATAGTGTGGAGAAAAGACTTTGTCCAGGCTAGGCTAATGGCTAGCCAAACAAGGGCCAGGTTTTAAAATTGTCTTTCTCAAACACAACAAACTAGTGTGAAAAAACACTACATTAGCTTATATTAAAATTCTATGCTTTAGCATGACACCATTTGTTTAGTTTGTTACTGTTCTCTCAACCAAACAATGTCTGTTACTACATGAATGTATGTGTGCTGAACATAGATAGACAGTGTTTATGTCGATTGTACTGAGGTTGCTGAATGCATCAGTCCACCTTATCAGCATGCCCAGTTAGTCCAAAAGGTTACTCACTTCTCAGCAGACAGATGCTTTCAGCAGCCTCAGTACAGTTGGCATAAACACGGTCTATCTATGATCAGCACACATACATTCATGTAGTAACACCATAGACATGTACACGGACACGGTTCTGTTAAGAAAATTAATTAAACAAATGATGTCCTGCAAAAGTGTAGAAGTTTAATATTAGCTAATGTATGGTTCACAACGGCATGTTGTTTTTGAAAAAGAGTTGTTACAAAAACTTAAAAAAATGTTATAAAAAGGGCAGTTGTTTGGTTAGGCATTAGCCTAGCCTGAACCAAGTTTTTGCCCTTTTCTCCATACTCCATGCTTTGTGACTAATGTCATGGCTCATAAGGTATTACCTATTGATAAGTATTAGAGAACATCAATTCAAAAATGACCAGACTATTCTTTCAACAATGACTACAATCTCTAACTTAAAGCATTTATAGTGGTTTTAATAAAGAATACTGTTAAAACAGATACTCACTCAGACAAGTGTTAAGCATCCGCAGCAATGGTCCTCACAATCAAGCAGCACATTTTTGCACTGATCTCAGATGAATCATGCTCTTCATGCAGTACTACACAGCT
>NC_051441.1:24709220-24721993 GCF_001649575.2 Kryptolebias marmoratus
GATGATGATGGAGTTGGCCGACCTGTGAGTTTCTACTCTAAAAAATTCAACCATTTTCAGGTGAACTATTCTGTCATCGAAAAAGAGACATTGGCACTAATTTGGGCTTTACAGCATTTTGAAGTATATCTGGATTCTGGCAGTGTTCCCCTGGTGGTCTATACTGATCACAACCCCTTGACCTTTTTGCATTCATTGCAGTGTCCGAATCGCAGATTGATGCGATGGATGTTGTTTTTGCAGCCTTATTGCCTGGATATCCGCCATATTAGAGGTTCAAATAATGTGGTGGCAGATGCTTTATCCAGAGCACCATGTGCTTAGATTGGATGTGTGATGCATTTGATGTTCATTCCCCTCCTCTGCAGGTTTGTTGTGGGCTTCTTTGGAGGCTGGAGTGGCTGAGCTGTTGGGGTGGGAATTGAGTGGATGATCGTGGTGAAATTGGTTTGTGTTGTGGGTGTCACCGGGTTGCTCGGTTGAGTTGCTGTGTTCTTTGGAGTTCCATTGTGGACTCCATTTTTATGGGGGGGAGTGTGACGATCCCCTCCTGTCCAGCAGGGGTCGACAGTCCAATATGTGGTGTTCTCTTTGTCTCTTTCCAGGAAGCAGGTAGATGGGCTGCTAATTGAACGCACCGGATGGCTGTTAAATACTGACATCTAGTCAGCCACCGGGCGGCTGGTTGGGCCTCCGGATCAGATCGGAGTGAGCAGCACTGGTCCAGACTTCTCTCTGACTGGCTGTGCAGTTCTCCCAGAGGTTGTGGGATTAAATAAAATTATTGTTTTGGATAGATCGGCTCGTCTGTCTCCTATATTTGTCTTCGCCTCTGAACGGGGCGTTACAAATGGGGGCTCGTCAGTTTTGAATCCGGATTGGACATCAGCTTTCAGGTCGTGTGTTTCGAGTTGTGAACTCTGTTTTGTTGGGGGACGTTGACGAGCGTGCTGGGTTTGGTGAGTGAAGCAGCATTGTACATCTGTTTTGAGAGAGTGTGTTTGTGGTAGTTGAGTAATCCCGGTAAGTCGCGGTGGTTCTGTCCCTGTTAGGCTTAACAACGATTTCCCCTATGGAATTTGTTGTGGGGTGGACTGTTACTGTGGTGTGAACGTGAGTAGAGCAGTTGTTTCGGGAGCACATCCGGAGTTTCAGGGGGGGTCGCCACTTATTGGTTGCTTTTCCGGACTCTCGGGCGTAAGTGCATAAATACCCATCACAAGTAACACACGAAGACTAGGGGGGAGATTAGTTAGGTTCTGATTAGGCAGTTAGAGGGACGGAGGCGCTGTGACGTTGTGGGGATTGTGGAGCTCAGAGTGCTATTGGTCGGGTTGGGATTGTTGTTGCTGTTATGGCTGCTGTTGAGGATTTTTTGCGAGATCCGTCTGAGGAGGGGTTAGAGCGCTGCACACGCGAACAATTGCTAAAGATCGCTGAACATTTTGGATTGGAAGTCAGTGATAAGCGGTCAAAGGACAGTGTTAGAGCCATCATTAAGGCTAATTTAACTGACTCCGGTGTGTTCGGACCAGCTAAGTTGCAGGCTACCGAAACATGGTTGGCCCCTGGTGTTTTTGATACTAGCTTGACTTTTGAACAGAAGCGGGAGCTGCTTCTATTGCAGGCTGGGATAGAACAGAAAAGATTGGATGTGAAAAAGCTGGAGTTGGAAGAGCGTAAATTGAGTTCAGCAAGTGCGGGCTACGCCCCCCTCGATACTTCCGGTAGGGGAACTTCTAGCTCGTTTGATGTTCGCAATAATTTGCGTTTAGTTCCTCAGTTTTCTGAATGGGATCCAGACACTTTTTTTTCCCTATTTGACCGTGTGGCTGATAGCAGAGGTTGGTCTGATTAGGAGCGGACACTGCTTTTACAGTGTGTGTTCACAGGCAAAGCACAAGAAGCGTATTCAGCTCTCACTGTGGATGACAGTAAAGTTTATGCCACGGTGAAGAAAGCTGTTTTAACAGCTTATGAGTTGGTACTGGAAGCTTACCGACAGAGGTTTCGGGCATGGGGGAAGGCTGGGAAACAAACCCATGTCGAGTTTGCCAGGGAGCTGGGAATTCATTTTGGCAGGTGGTGTGCTTCTTTAAAAGTCAGCACTTTTACTGACCTCTGTAATTTGGTTGTACTAGAACAGTTTAAAAACTCTATTCCGAGTCACATTGCTGTATATATCAGTGAACATAACGTGAAGACAGCTGTTGAAGCTGCTAAGCTGGCAGATGAGTATGTTCTTATACACAGAAGTGGCCGTGAGTATCAAACTCGCAATGATTTTGGTTACAGGAGCGGCAGTCAATCTTTTGTGGGGAGCCATGCAAAGGAGGGAGGCGTTGGGCTTGACATGAACAGTAAGTCAGAACGGATTTCTAGTGGGCCTATCTATTTGGATCCGACTGACATATGTCATTATTGCAAAGCCAGGGGCCATTGGAAGCGTGAATGCCCTAAACGGGGTGTTCCAGTGAAACCTGCTGCTTGTTCTGCCTCTGCAAGACATGTTGGTGTTGGTGTTGGTTTTTCTAAGCAGGTGGAAGTAGGACAGAAGAATAGTTTGGACCACGGGGATTTTTCACCTTTTGTTTCTGAGGGCCATGTGTCCCTAGTGGGGCATGATGCTACGGTTCCGGTAAGAATTTTGAGGGATACTGGGGCTTTCAACTCATATATTATGAGTTCTGTTTTACCCTTTTCTGAGGAGACCCATACTGGAGACCATGTTTTGATGCGGGGAATGGGGCTTGTGGTGGTACCAGTTCCACTGCATAAACTGACATTGACTTGTGGGTTGGTTCAGGGAGAGGTTATTATGGGGGTGCGTTCTGCACTTCCTCTGGAGGGAGTGGAAGTAATCCTGGGCAATGATCTTGCTGGTGGCCGGGTGTGGCCTGATTGTCCACTACCTGCACCCATAGTAACTACTTCCCCTGTTCTAGAGGGGTTGGATGAGAGTGCTCGGTGTTTTCCTGAGGTTTTTGCAGCTTGTGCGGTGACACGAGCTATGTGCCGTGCTGACTCTACAGCTATCCCTGATCATGAAGGTGGGGGAGCAGAGGAAAGTGATTTTTTCTCTGTATATGTCCCTGGTTCTCTTTTGTCTGTTTCTCACAGTGACCTGAAGGCGGAGCAGAGAGCGGATTCTTCCCTTCGTCATCTGTTCGATCAGGTTGTCGCTGATGAAGAGAGTGTGGCCAGTGGGTATGTATTGAGGGATGGATTGTTGGTACGGAAATGGTTGGTTCATGGGGAGAATTTTGTTAGTGGCCCACTCTGGCAGACTGTTGTTCCCTCTAAATTTCGCAGTGAAGTGTTGCGAGCTTCCCATGATCAATCAGGTCATTTGGGGGTCCACAAGACTTATAATTATATCCTGCGTTATTTCTTCTGGCCTCGGTTAAAAAGGGACGTGTCTGAATATATCAAAACCTGCCATACTTGCCAGTTGGCAGGGAAGCCAAACCAGAACATTAAGCCGGTTCCTTTGTGTCCGATTCCAGTAATTATGCAACCCTTTGAACACCTCATTATTGATTGTGTTGGTCCGTTGCCTCGGTCTAAGGCTGGGAGTAATTATTTGCTGACAGTAATGTGTCAGACTACAAGGTATCCAGCTGCATATCCACTGCGTACCATTACTGCTAGATCTGTGGTGAAGGCTCTGACCCAGTTTATTTCTATTTTTGGTATTCCAAAAGTTATTCAGTCTGATCAAGGTTCAAATTTTTCTTCTCATCTGTTTGCTCAAGTTTTGAAACTGTTACAGATCAGACATAATCAGGCTTCTGCATACCATGCTCAGAGTCAAGGTGCCCTCGAGAGGTTCCACCAGACCCTCAAGTCCTTGTTGCGTGGTTACTGTGTGGAGTTAAATCAGGATTGGGAGGAAGGCTTACCATGGCTTCTGTTAGCTGCTCGTGAGGTAGTGCAAGAGAGCACTGGTTTTAGTCCAAATGAGCTTGTTTTTGGACATACAGTGCGGGGGCCGCTTACACTGTTGCATGAGGCTGTAAAACTTTCACATCCTCCGAGTAAGTTAGTTGACTATGTCAATGGGTTTAAGCATCGGTTGTATGTGGGGGTGGAAATGGCCAGGGAAAAGTTGGCCTCTTCTCAGGAGAAGATGAAACGCCTCTATGACCGTAAGGTGGAACATCGATGTTTTAGTCCTGGTGATCAGGTACTGGCCTTATTGCCAGTTGTCAGCTCCCCCTTTCAGGCTAGATTTACAGGCCCATTTACAGTCCTGCGCAAGCTGTCAGATCAAAACTATCTGTTGTCAACACCAGGGCGCAGGAAGTCAACACAACTTTGCCATGTGAATTTATTAAAACCCTACTACGCCCGGGAGTCACAGGTGTCAGCTATTACAAGCAAGGACACGCTGGTGGATGAGACTGTTTCTGTAGTGACTACGGTGGGTAGTTTGGGTTTCTTGTCTGCACTTGAGAATGATGGGGTAATCCCACCTACTGAGAGTTTGTTGACTGGCAGGCTGGAAAATTCTGACGCTTTGAGGAATTTGGGTTCTTTATTTGCACACTTGTCTAAGGAGGGGGCCGCTGAGTTGACGGCTATGCTTAATGAGTATCGCTGTTTGTTTGGTGATGTGCCCAGTCGAACTCATTTAATCGAGCATGATATCGATGTAGGTGAAGCACAGCCCATTCGCCAGCGCTTTTACAGGATATCTGCAGAGAAGCGGAAGATAATGGATGGGGAGATTCGGTACATGCTGGATAATGGTATTGCTGAACCCTCTGCCTCTAGTTGGGCATCACCTTGTTTGTTGGTGGAAAAGGTGGATAAAAGTTTTAGATTTTGTACTGATTACCGGAAGATAAATATGGTTACGAAATCTGATGCTTACCCTATGCCACGCATGGAAGACTGTGTTGATCAGGTGGGTTCAGCTCAGTTTGTCAGCAAATTTGATTTATTGAAAGGTTATTGGCAAGTTCCATTGTCTGAGAGGGCTAGAGAGGTTTCTGCCTTTATAACTCCCTTTGGTCTCTTCTCTTACTCTGTAATGAGTTTCGGACTGCGAAATGCACCAGCAACCTTTCAGCGTCTCATGAACGTTGTGGTGTCTGGGTTGGAGGGGTGTGCGGTATATTTAGATGATGTGGTGGTCTTTAGCGATACGTAGCAGGAACATCTGGCTCACATACGCCAGCTGTTTGAACGACTGGCTGAAGCACACCTGACCATTAACTTGTCTAAGTGTGAGTTTGCAAGGGCCACTGTTACCTATTTGGGTAAGGTGGTGGGGCAGGGGATGGTGCGCCCAGTGGAAGCCAAAATAACTGCAATTTTGCAGTATCCTGCCCCAACAACAAAAAAAGAACTCCAGCGGTTCCTGGGTCTGGTGGGGTATTACCGCAGTTTCTGTAGGAACTTTTCTACAGTGGTGTCTCCGTTGACAGACTTGCTGAAGGATAAGGTGAAGTACACCTGGACGGCTTCCTGTCAGGAAGCTTTTGATTATGTCAAATCTGTCCTCTGTTCCTCCCCTGTTCTTGCAGCTCCACGACTGGATCGTCCTTTTGACTTGCATGTGGATGCGAGTGATGTAGGTGCAGGTGCTGTCTTATTTCAGCAAGATGATGATGGAGTTGGCCGACCTGTGAGTTTCTACTCTAAAAAATTCAACCATTTTCAGGTGAACTATTCTGTCATCGAAAAAGAGACATTGGCACTAATTTGGGCTTTACAGCATTTTGAAGTATATCTGGATTCTGGCAGTGTTCCCCTGGTGGTCTATACTGATCACAACCCCTTGACCTTTTTGCATTCATTGCAGTGTCCGAATCGCAGATTGATGCGATGGATGTTGTTTTTGCAGCCTTATTGCCTGGATATCCGCCATATTAGAGGTTCAAATAATGTGGTGGCAGATGCTTTATCCAGAGCACCATGTGCTTAGATTGGATGTGTGATGCATTTGATGTTCATTCCCCTCCTCTGCAGGTTTGTTGTGGGCTTCTTTGGAGGCTGGAGTGGCTGAGCTGTTGGGGTGGGAATTGAGTGGATGATCGTGGTGAAATTGGTTTGTGTTGTGGGTGTCACCGGGTTGCTCGGTTGAGTTGCTGTGTTCTTTGGAGTTCCATTGTGGACTCCATTTTTATGGGGGGGAGTGTGACGATCCCCTCCTGTCCAGCAGGGGTCGACAGTCCAATATGTGGTGTTCTCTTTGTCTCTTTCCAGGAAGCAGGTAGATGGGCTGCTAATTGAACGCACCGGATGGCTGTTAAATACTGACATCTAGTCAGCCACCGGGCGGCTGGTTGGGCCTCCGGATCAGATCGGAGTGAGCAGCACTGGTCCAGACTTCTCTCTGACTGGCTGTGCAGTTCTCCCAGAGGTTGTGGGATTAAATAAAATTATTGTTTTGGATAGATCGGCTCGTCTGTCTCCTATATTTGTCTTCGCCTCTGAACGGGGCGTGACAAGCCATAGTGGCTGATTTAATCCAATCAATACAATATTCATATAAGTCAATTTAATACAGCTGTATTTGTTGGGTTTTGGGTTTTCTGTGGGGTTTTGTATTTCAGTTTATTGTCTTCATGTTTTCTGTTTGAGTCTTTGTTCAGTTATCTTTGTCTTAGTTAAGTTTTTGTTGTACGTGTCTTTGTTTCCTGTCACTATTCACTCATCCTCAGTCACTCACTTGCCTGCCTGCCACGCCTATCTACACCTGTCCCTAGCTCTCGTAATCATTCCATCTGTGCCCACTTTCCCAACTGCCTCCTGTGTGTAAAAACCCGGTCATCTCCTCCACTCTTGGCTGAATCATTGTTTTTCTGTTCCCGGTTTCTTGTTCTGTGCCCGTATTTGTTTGTTTAATACTTTGTTGCTCCTTGCTCCCAGTTATTATTTCGTTTGTGTTTTTGTTCTACCTTTGCTGCCACGTCAGCTTTTTGTTTTGTTTATTTTCTTTATTTAAATAAATTCGTTTATTTAAAATGAGTCTGCGCTCTGGGTTCGCCTTCATCTCCACCTCTCCTGACAGAATGATTCAGCCACCCCAGAACCCAGCTGACTCATTTTTTTCTTTTTCTGACTTTGATGAAGAGGATTTTCTCCAGCTCCACATCGAAGTGAGAGAGGACTGCGATGTGGAGGCCACCTCTCTGGACATGAGGGAGCGATTTTGGGCAGCCCGTGACCTTCTGAGAGAGGTGCTTTGCCACCCCGGGCAGGAGACATCCCCGGGGATGGATGAAATTCTCAGTGGGGCCAGGACAGACTACGCCCTGGGTTGTGCTACCCCCAGGGCACCTGTGTCAGCAGCGCCTTCCGTGTCTCCTGTGGGCCTTCCATGTCTCCTGTGGCTGCTGCATCTTCCGTGTCTCCAGTGGCTGCTGCATCTTCCGTGTCTTCTGTGGCTGCTCCGTCTCTTGAGCTCCTGGTCTCCCGGCGACGGGGTCACTGAAGGAGGAAGGTTCAGGCGGAATGCGAGGTTCTCCCGTCGCCCGTGCTGGTGGAGGAAGATGAAAGGGCATCTCTGTTCTGGGGAACCCGCTCGGCCTTTAAACCTCCAATGCAGTATGAGAGTGTCCCCAGAGCGACCCCCCAGATTCCTGAGCATCTTTCTGTGCTTTCAGCTCCACCGCCGGCGAAGTCTCCAGTTCTGCCGCCGGCGAGGTCTCCAGTTCTACCGCCGGCGAGGTCTCCAGCTCCGTCGTTGGCGAACTCTCCGGTGGATCGGCCGGACGTTAACATAGCCCCGGTGGCTGTGTCTCCCGAGTCTGCGGCTATGTCTCTCAAGTCGCTCTCTGAGCGGCCTGCAGCGCCTTTAGTCTCGTCTCCAGAGCTGCCTGCAGCGCCTCCTGTGCCACTCTCAGAGCCTTCAGCCTCGTCTCCAGAGCCGCTCTCAGTCCCGCAGTCTGCCAAGTCTGCCTCGGGGAGTGGTACCCCTCCTTCTGTTGTCTTGGTGAGGGTCGGCGGCGGCCGCCCTCCTGAACTCTTGCTACGCCGAGGATGGAGCCCGGGCCGCCCTCCTGAACTCTTGCTCCGCTGAGGACGGTGCCCTGACTGCCCTCCCGAACTCTTGCTCCGCCGAGGACGGCACCCAGGCCGCCCTCCTGAACTCTGGTCCCTTAGTGGACAATGCCTGGGCTGGTATTTTGATTTCTGTTTTTTCTGTTTCCCCTGGTCTAGTACCTGGTCGTTTTTTTTGTTTGGTGCTTTGTTTGTTTTTTGTTTTTGCCCTCCATCCTGTGTGTTTGTTTTTCCCCCCACCACCCTCCAGTGATAGTTCTTTTTATTGGTTCAGATACGTCGAGGACTGTCCCTTGAGAGGGGGCTACTGTCAGGGTGTGGATTTTCTGTGGGGTTTTGTATTTCACTTTATTGTGTTCATGTTTTCTGTTTGAGTCTTTGTTCAGTTATCTTTGTCTTAGTTTAGTTCTTGTTGTACGTGTCTTTGTTTCCTGTCACTATTCACTCATCCTCAGTCACTCACTTGCCTGACTGCCACGTCCATCTACACCTGTCCCTAGCTCTCGTAATCATTCCACCTGTGCCCACTTTCCCAGTTACCTCCTGTGTGTAAAAACCCGGTCATCTCCTCCACTCTTGGCTGAATCATTGTTTTTCTGTTCCCGGTTTCTCGTTCTGTGCCCGTATCTGTTTGTTTAATACTTTGTTGCTCCTTGCTCCCAGTTATTATTTCGTTTGCGTTTTTGTTCTACCTTTGCTGCCACGTCAGCTTTTTGTTTTGTTTATTTTCTTTATTTAAATAAATTAGTTTATTTAAAATGAGTCTGCGCTCTGGGTTCGCCTTCCTCTCCACCACTCCTGACAGTATTCACAAATAAATTTTCCTTACCTATTTTTTTCTGGTTTCTGGGTTGGGCGAAATCTCCCCACAGTCATCGGGTGAAAGGTGGGGTACACCCTGGACAGGTCACCAGTCCAACACAGAGACACATGAGACAGAAAACCATCCACACACACCTAGGGACAATTTAGACTTACTGATTAACCTAACATGCATGTTTTTGGACTGTGGGAAGAAGCTGAAGTACCTGGTGAAAATCCACAGGGGGAACATTCAAATACTGTCATGATTTCTAGTATTTTTTGAGTTTGTTCTAAGTTTTGGTTCTGTTCCTGTCTTTGTTTCACATTTCCCACTTGCCCTCAGTCTGCTCCTGCTTTCCTGTCACACCCATCTCCACCTGTCTTCAATCCTCGTTACTCACATGTGCCCACTTCACCTGATTATCCTCAGTGTTTAAAACCCGGTCACTTTCATCACTACCCTGCTGATTCATTGCTCTTGTTTCCCCTTTCATGTCACAATGTTCTTTGCCTTGTCACTCCATTAGTTTATGTTTTGTATTTAGTTTCTGTTTGCTGCCTCGTCAGCCCTTTTGTTTTTGTGTTATTTTAATGTTAATAAATTTTTTCCTTGAGATGAGTCTGCACTCCGGGTTCGCCTCCTTCTCCAAGCCTCCTGACAAATACCACAGACCTCAGCTGAGGTTTGAACTGGGGACCTTCTTCTGAAGCAACATTAACCATCTGTACTACCTCACTGTCCCAGTTCTATTTAGTTCATTTACAATCATGAGAAAAAGAAAGTCCACGCTATGTAAATTCTAAAATTTACTCAACAGGCTTTAGACTTTGACCTGTCTCCTTGTTGTGGTCCTGTTGAAGCCTATAAGTTCCTCTAAGTGACAACTGGCCCTCTACAGCTTCTGATCTGGTGAGGCATCTATAACCCTGTGTGATGAGAAAGATAAAAGAACAAGTGATTTTGGGTCTGGCTATTTAATTTTAACTGATGCAAATTGATAAGTATCTATTTCCAATCACATGTTTCATCAAAACTGACCTGAGAACCTGTCAGAATTAATAACATCTCCTGACCAAATTTCAACGTAAACTATTTACCAAAACAGTTTAAATTATTCAAAATTCTTGCACAAATAAGAAACTTAAAACATCAATCCGATAACCCAAACATTCAGTTCAAAAGATTCTTCTATTTCAGTTAAACTAATAATCACTATTTCACCTTAGACTATTAAAATGCAGCAACAAAAATACTTTATCTTGATAAATTCTCACTCAAAGTAAATAATTAATAGCGATTTCTCACAAAATAATCCCTAAACTCTTAGTGTTTGTCTTATTTTTGTTGTGTTGTCTAAATTGTTCATTGTTGATTCTATTTTATTGATTCAGTTTTTTTTTGTAATAGAACCTTGGAGACAAAATGTAATTTCCTTCTTATTCAGTGTAAATATGATGATAAAGAGATCAAATTCATCCTTCAGTTGTTGAGATCTGATAAATGGTAAGTGTTAGGGTTTTTCAATATTACCAGCCTTTGTGTTTATGTGCAAAACATGCCTACGTGTCACACCGGATGTCAGAGATATTAATTGAGTTCATTTGTATCATGTTTACATTTTATCATGCTTACAGGCGCCAGCAAATCATCTAAGTAGGCCAGCCAATCACCCAAGTAACGTCACTGTACCTCTGATAATCTTTGTATCAGAATTGATAGACAGAATGTTTCACAACATGCTGTAAGTTCTATTTGTGTGATTAATCTGTGTGGAAGAACAGATCCTGACAGATTCAGCCCCCACCCATTCCTTGTTTCTAATAAAAAGATGCTGCTGCTACAGGACCTCAGAACTCGCTGGAGTTTGACCCATTGCTTAAGTGACTTCTCCTTTTGCAAAAGTACCCTAACCCTACCCCTAACCCTAACCTAACCCTAACCCTAACCCCAACCCTAAACCCTAACCCCAACCCTAACCCTAACCCTAAACCCACACCTAACCCTAACCTAACCCTAACCCTAACCCCAACCCTAAACCCTAACCCCAACCCTAAACCCTAACCCACTTCTAACCCCATTCTCTAACCCTTAACCTTTTTCTAACCTTCACTATCTCTCCCTAACCCTAACCTCATTTCCTGCTTTAACCCTAACCTTTTCTCAATTTTCTTTTTCTAACCCTCACCATCTTTTTCTAACCCTAACAAGTCCATTTTGTAGGCCTAAGATACAGGATTATAAAAAACGATAAATAACGAAATACAAATTTTACAAAAACAATGAAAAAAGTAATAAAACACAAGGATAAATTAAGAAAATAATTAAAATAGAAATTAATAGATAACCCTAAAAGTTAAAAATGATTTAAAACCACATTTTAATTTAATTATACATTTTTTGGAACAAACACCATTAAAAATATAAAAAGAACAAAAAACACAATTTAATTTTATTTTACAGTTTTTTGAATAAATAATATAAAGAAATATAAAAAGAGTAAAACCTACATTTTAATTTAATTTAATTTCAATTCCTTACACATATTTTGAATAAATAACATTAAAAAATATTAAAAGATTAAAAACCACATATTAAGAATATTTTATTTCACATATTTTGAATTAATATCAATTTACATTTAAAATCAAGTTCATGAACTTACCTGCAACAGTTTAAAATAATAGGAACACAAATTATATACAAACCAAATTTTTCACGGGTTTTTTGAGCCTCCGGTAAGAAAGAGTATAAATAGGGGAGGGCCAGCACAGGCTTCTCATTCCTGCTGGGAGCACTGAAGGAGCAACACCTCACAGACACAAAACAAAATCCTCACGTGTGCCGTTGCCTGAGGAAGACTTATATAAGTCAAAACGTCGTGACATAGGGCACACATTTGATTTGGCAGGTTTCACACATTTAATAATTTTTTTTTCACACAACACATTTTTTTCTCCACGGTTTTATTTTTTCACACATTTTATTTTTCCACACATTTTATTTTGGCAGTTTTGACTAAGTAAAAAAAAATATATAAATAAATTTACTCAAATTATATACAAAAAGAACACTATACATATTATTGTTTAAGAAATAAAGCCGAGTTCTCAGTACATAATGAGACCGGATGAAGGATGGACACTGGTGAGGTATGGGAGGAGACGCAGAGAGCGTCCCCCTGCCCACTTTCAGTGGAATGGGACGAACCGCAGGATGGACCGTGCACCTCCTGTCTTTCCAGGGAGACAGGCTCAGTCCTTCTTTCCTAACCGGCCTGTGCCTCCTGCGGAACGGCCCACCAACAACTTCAGACTACAACCCAGAACATATGCATCCGTAGTTCGGGGAGGGTATTCCAAACCTGCACCAAGGTTTACCATTCAGGGACACCACAGGGGGGAACGAGGACAAGTTTATCAAAAACCGACTGACCAAAAATTTGGTCGAACAATTCGGAAACTCCATTGCCTGATAAAAACTGTCCATCATCTGCAGAGTGTCTCTCCAAGGCCGGACAAAGCTGATCCGGTAATGATTTCACGAATGGTTTCCACACTGTCCTCCATGATCAAACCGGCTTTTCCTACCGAGACCACTATGGACATGATAGTGGGCAATGCCAAAAACTGGGGACACACTACTTTACTGATTCTGGAAGATCACTATACTTCCATTCTGAGACAAATCCTCACTGAGCTTAGAGAAGACCTTCCTGAGGATTGGAAAGTGGCTTTTGGGGTTGCCACCAAGTGGGCTAAGAAAAACTTAGCCCGAATCAGCCAAGACTCCATTGACTATGCAGAGGCTTTGGTCACAGCAGGTGAACTTCCACACGAGTTGAGACCTGGATCTCTTGAGCAAACAAACAACACTGAGGTCACACACACTACCGAGCCTATAGGGCACATCGGAAACACGGACAGTTCGGTACAAACAGACAACACGGAGGGAGCAC
>NC_051441.1:24722093-24724870 GCF_001649575.2 Kryptolebias marmoratus
GATCCCGAGAAACGTAACCTCCTGAGAAGGAACTAGGTTGCTCTTCTGCCAGTTCACACGAAGACCTAACAGGTCTATGTGGTGGAGTAACATACGTGTGTCTGCAACCGCCTGAGTTTCTGTGGGCACACAGATCAGCCAATCGTCCAAGTAGGGCATGATCTTCAACCCTTTGGCCTGCAGAGGGTAGAGGGCTGCAGCCACGCACTGAATGAACACAGAGGGGACAGAGAAAGACCGAACGGAAAAACTCTGAACTGAAAATGCTTGCCCTGAAATGCAAAGCGGAGAAATGGGTAATGGTGGGGTGCAATTGGGACATGATAGTATGCGTCCCTCAAGTTGACCAAGGTGAACCAGTCGGGAGATTGTCCAAAGCACATCCCTGATGCTGAGCATGTGAAAGGGAATAGTCTTTAAAAACACGTTCAGACCTCTCAGGTCCAAAACCGGGCGGAGTCTGCCAGTCTTTTTCAGAACTAGAAAATATATTGAGTAAAAGCCCCCTGGATCCCGCAGGGGGTCGACAGGCAATTTAGTGCTCTTGGCCAGCAAGGCGTCTATCTCATGGATCAGAGCCTGAGCTTTTACCTGGTCATGAATCACAGTCATCCTGACCTGAGAAGGAACCGGAGAAGGGCGGCAGAACTGCAGCACGTAACCCTGAGTCAGTGTAGACACCACCCATGGATCGTAAACGAGCGCGTTCCAGTGACTGACCTGATCTGGGGTAAAATGTCCCACAGCCAGCTCGGAAGCGTCATTTCCAAGCTCCCCTACCCTTAAGAGGGTGGGAGGGTCACCGAGTGGACTGCCTGGGATGAGAGGCGACGTAAGTCCGATCCCTAGGCAGATCCCACTGGCCTGGAGCAGGCCCTGCAGCAGGCCGTGGCTGCCCCACAGAGGGTGTAGAGGGGGCTGGATAAACATGTGAAAAAGACGCAGAGGCATCCCCAGCAGGACACGATGAAGGCTTCAAGGCTGCAAGCGCAGGAGAACCAAACAACTCCCCAGGAACCACTGGAAAACTCATGAGGGTCCTTCTACAGGTTTCTGTCAGAGGAGACTGTGCCAGCCAAACCTGACGGCGTGCCTGGACAAGGGTAGACAGGACACGGCCAATCTCCCTAGACAAAAGAGCAAAGACGTTGAGAGAAGCATCCACCAAGTCTTGAGTAGGCGCATCGATTGCCAAACCCCCCAAAGAGGCTGAGAGACCCAATAACAAATGCGACAAGAAGTTCCCAAGTCGCCCCAATCGGGACCCCGAGTCATAGGCTCCACAGAGGAGATCATCCGTCACACAACACTGAGGACGAGGACACCTGGCATTAGCTCTCAAAGCCTCATCTGCCGCCACAATGAGGGATACTATGGCAGGTTTGACAGATGGCATATGGCCCAAGCCAAACTTGGGTGCATCCTGCATGGCCGCCAAGAGTCTGCCATCAGAGTTCGGCCGTGAAAAGGCCTTAGTGTCCTCCCAACAGGCATGAACCTCCTTCACAAATTCGGCAGATGGGGTAACCATAAAGGACGACCTAGTAGTAGAATGCTGAAAGAAGGTGCTGGAAGCAGCAGGTTGGTCCTGCAGAGCATCCAGCTGCAACCGAGCAAGAGTGGTCTTCAACGCGCCCAATATTGAGCCGTCCTCCTCCTGCCCTTGAAAATCATGTTTGGTTCACAAACATTTTTACTTGTATGGTGAACAGTTTCACCAGCTCAGAACATCATCACCTTCTGCAGAAGGATTTTTACAATGAATTTAGTGAAACAAATGTTGAAGCAGTCAAACTTACCTGACAGCAGGTCCGGTAGACAATGCTGAAGAACAACCAACCTCATACATGAAGAGGAGTGTTGTGAAATGCAGTGTCGAAAAATTGTCATCCTTCCTGGTTCCACTGGGAGTTGAACCCAGGACCTTCTGCGTGTGAAGCAGACGTGATGACCGCTACACTATGGAACCAACAGAAAGAAGTTCTAGATGACTGGTAAAATTTCCACTGATTGTATTTTCTGCAGCTCCTTTTCTTTGCACTAAGTCAGCACACATTATTTGAAGCCCACAGAAACTTTTTTTCTATGGTGGAGTGAGAGGTTTATAATCAAAAATTTCAAGCCACTTAGTTTTATTTCCTATGTTGACTACCAACGCCCTAAGGACCACTGAACTCCGTGTCCTGCCAGCGGAAGCAACATTCAACACTTTTGAGATCATTGCATGTTGCAAATTATTGTTGAAAGTTGGATGTAAATGCAACATTGGGAGGGTTAGGAAATGTCTGGCCTATGGCAATATATTGCACGTTTCAGTCATGTGCCAGCCACGGCAGCCAATGGCTCAGGCCGGCCTGGACGGCCAATGGCACAACTGGCCACGGCTGATGACGCTGAAGTAGCGCGCACATAAATACGCCCAGCGTGGTGTGCTCAAACAAACATTTCAGGATGTCGCCGAGGTTGGACGCTCTTCGGTGCCTGCTCTGCTCTGCCAGCTGCGAGAACTAATGTGAATTGCAGGACACATCGATCATCAACACTTCGAATGCACCTTGCGGCCCCGGGTTCCTCCCGGGGCTACGCCTGTCTGAGGGTCGCTTTGTCATCAATTGGAGACGCAGTTGGGACGTTGCAGGCGGCTCCGGCCGCCTTCGTGCCCCTAAGTGAAATACCACTACTCTTATCGTTTTTTCACTTACCCGGTGAGGCGGGGAGGCGAGCCACGAGTGGACTCTCGGTTCTGGTGTGAAGCGCCCAGCGCGTGCCGGGCGTGA
>NC_051441.1:24725182-24727202 GCF_001649575.2 Kryptolebias marmoratus
GTGAAGCAGAATTCACCAAGCGTTGGATTGTTCACCCACTAATAGGGAACATGAGCTGGGTTTAGACCGTCGTGAGACAGGTTAGTTTTACCCTACGGATGATGTGTTGCTGCAACAGTAATCCTGCTCAGTACGAGAAGAACCGCAGGTTCAGACATTTGATGTATGTGTTTGGCTGGGGAGCCAATGGGACGAAGCTACCATCTGCGGGATTATGACTAAACGCCTCTAAGTCAGAATCCTGCCTAGACGTGGTGATACCGAAGCGCTGCGAATTTTCGGTTGGTCTCTGATATCCGGCTGAGGCTCAGGGCGCGGTGCCCTGGGCTGCTTCCCTTACTCTCCACCGGAGTACCAGGGCCACGAGGTGGTGCTGAAAGGAGAACCGTACAGAGAGGGAGTGCTGCTGTGCGGGCTGTCCGCTCAGCTGCGCTCCTGTTTGGATGCGTAAAGTGCTTAGAGGCGGGCACCTGTGCGGAGCTAGTGCTGAAGGGAGAACCGCACAGAGAGGGAGTGCTGCTGTGCGGGCTGTCCGCTCAGCTGCGCTCCTGGTTGGATGGAGATGATGCTGCGACGGGCGCACCTGTGCGGATCTCAGGAGCCCTGGGCTGCTTCCCTGACACTCCACCAGAGTACCAGGGCCTCGAGGTGGTGCTGAAAGGAAAGCGCACAGAGAGGGAGTGCTGCTGAGCGGGCTGTCTGCTCAGCTGCACTCCTGGTTGGATGGAGATGGTGCTGCGCCAGGCGCACCTGTGCGGAGCTAGGGAGAACGCACAGAGAGGGAGTGCTGCTGTGCGGGCTGTCCGCTCAGCTGCTCTCCTGGCTGGATAGAGATGATGCTGCGGCGGGCGCACCTGCGTGGAGCTAGGGAGAACCGCACAGAGAGGGAGTGCTGCTGTGGTGAGAAAAAGGTTAAGGGTTAGAGAATAGGGTCAGGAGTGAGTCCATTGGGGTCCTTTGTGTTTAACCGGTGTATCCATCTTCTTTCCCATTTTTTTCTTTCTACATTCGTCCAGGATTGATTGCTTTGAAGACCCGCAATTCTGACTGAATGCCATCCGTGAATAATAAAGTGTCGAACCAGTGGTGTTTCTGTCTCTTTCTTATGAATTATATTGTATTTATGTTGCCAAATTCGTGTTGCTAGTGAGTTTCTGGTCTCCCCAATATATGGTTTCCCACATTTTAAGCAAACAATAATGTAGACACAATTCGCTGATTGAGGAAAAAATCTCTGATTGATTTTAAAAATCATTCCATTGGTGCGATTTCTTACAAAGTCTAAATTTTTGAATGTATCTTGCAATCTTTTGGGGTTTTGTTGTATTGGCTTAAGTTTTGCATTAACCAATAGGTCTTTGAGATTCTGATTCCATTTGTAGGCTGAGATGACATTATATTTTTTTAGTAGACCTTGTTGTTCAATAAATTCCCGATAATTGTTTTTGAGAATGTAATTATTTTTTTTACTAATTGAGGAGTAATGGGTTATAATTGGAATGATCTGTTTTTGTGTTTTGGTCTTGTTGTCTTGAAAAGAATTAAAGCATTGTCTCAGGAAAGTTCTAGAGTAACCTCTTTTCCAGAGTGATTGAAACAGGGTTTTAACCGTAGTTAGAAAGTCTTGCTGTCTTGTGCAAATCCGTTGGAATCTAAGTAATTGTGATTTAATTAGTCCTTTGTATGTGTGTTTAGGGTGAAAACTTGTTTTAAACAGGAGTGAATGGGTGTCCGTGTCCTTGAAATAAACTTTTATGTCAGGCTTCTGGGTTGTTATGAAGTCTGGTCCCTTATACACTGTTGTATCCAAAAAGTCTATAGATTGTTCATTAACTGTAAATTTTAATTTGATTGAAGGGTCGTGTTCATTTAAAATTTTAACAAATTGGGTAAATTCTGTGAGAGTGTGGGTCCAAATACCCCAAATATCGTCCAGATATCTGAAATAGTATAGCGGCTTTTGAGAACATTTATTTAGTGCTCCTGCTTCCCAGTTAGCCATAAAGATATTAGCATATGC
>NC_051441.1:24727302-24735100 GCF_001649575.2 Kryptolebias marmoratus
CACCTAACATATACATAGCATGCTACATACACGCCTTACATAGACACATAAACATATTTTTGGCACTAATGGAACCCCATATAATGGAACCCCATATTTATCAGCCTCGTTTTACAGCTTTCACGCTGATATTGTTGTTGTGCCGAAATGTGACGCAGAGACCTTGTTGAAGGCGGGGGCGGTGCGCGTCTGCCTCGCCGGAAATGACAGCAGAGTCCGCTGAACAGCAGGACTGAACCGGCATAGACGACACCGGGGGGCGGAAAGAGGAGCCGGTGAACGAAAGAACCAACGATCTACGGGATGAAACATTGACGATTGTTTGTCACACTCCTGCGAACACGGTAATTACTCTGTCAGATGTTTCGTCAGTTTAGAAGTAACGCGTGCTTTGATTTGATAGAGTCGCTAGCGTTAGTTAGCATGCTAACAAAATTAGCAAAGCGGCGCTAAGCAGCGTTGATGCCGTATGAAGTACGTTAGCCACGGGCCCCGTCAGTGCTAAAGTCCCTAACGCACATCATTTTATCTACTTACCTAAACATGGTGTAGTAGAGTACAAGGCTACCAAATATGTGTAAGTGTTTGGGATGAATTGGGCATATTTGTCTAGCTCTCAATAGATTTTTTTTAAACAAAGTGGTTGGCTAAGTCCTCAAAGAATCAGTTGTTCTCTGACGTCGTTTGCCGTGATGTAAGCTAACATGCTAGTATTTAGCTTAGGCTAAGCTACGCCCCTAGGCCTCATATTTCGGACAAATAACGTCAGTTCTCTGTAGTTTTATTTACTCTTTATTCGCATTATTGAGTTCGTTTCTGAACGCGGCTTTTATCGTTTCGATAAATTTGGAAATAAGGTTTAAGTTCAAGTCCAATTTATCGCACATTAAACACTGACACGGGTAGTTACCTGTTTTAGTTCTGTTGAATTGTATGGTTGATTTTCTTTTTTCCCCACAGACTCTTATTCTAAACACGGCTGAAACTCCTTGAAGTTGAAGGATCCTGTCTACAACTCCGTTGTGGCTGTTTGCTCCACTGTTTGAGAGGAAAGCAGCAACAAAACCAGAGACCCCTGTGTGTAAGAAGAGTGTGGTCGTAGTCGGTGTGAACAGATCTTTCTATGTGCGTGACAATGGGGGACATCAGTGACCTGGACAGACAAATAGAGCAGCTCAGACGCTGTGAACTTATTAAAGAAAATGAAGTCAAAGCACTGTGTGCCAAAGCCAGGTAAGAAATTATTTTACATCTGCTCTAACACAGAAAACACTTAATTGTACTTAAATATAGAGTTTCACCTCTAATTGGATGATTCACCATTAATCTAGTTTCCACTGTTTTATTGTTTCCGGTCATTTATCGATTTTTTTTTTAAGCATGAAATAACTGATTTAAGCTAAATGTATTAAAAGAATGAATATTTGAACATGCAGCAGTGAGGTAAGAAATAGGTGAATCAGCAAGAGTCAACATCTGAAAAATGATCTGAGGTGTGCTTTTATTGTTTGACAAAAGTGGGACTTGTACTAGAAGTAGCTGACAGGGGAGATTGGTCTCGTTCTGACTTCAACTTCTTGGTTCATTTCAGATGTCTAGATATATACAGTGTATGGTTTTCTCCGTACAGTTCAAAAACATGCATATTAGAGTAATTGGAGACTAAACTGCCTTGGGTGTGAGTGTTGGTCCTGTGATGGACTGGCAACCTGTCTGTGTTACAACAACCGTTGACTGCTTTAGATAGGCACTGCTTCCCTGCTTATGAACAGAGTTAAAGCAGGAAATGAAGGTGGATAAGTAATGTGAAGTAGAGTTAAGTTGTTTAACTCTTTGAAGTTGTTCAGTGCTTAAACATTTGAAAAAGATGAGATGAGTGTTATATCTATTTTTGAAATCTACTTGATGCACACATGAGCAGATAAAGAAATATTTCTTACAAATATTAGAGCTGAACAGTTTCAACCTTTTATTAATATTTTTACATTTTTTATCAATAAAATATTAAAAAAACACTCAATTATAGACCTAGCATCTGCTTTTAAGTAGAAATGCAATTAGAAAATTGCACACTGCAAAAACATGATGATTTAGGCAAAGAAAAAAGTCCATATGAAACTATTCTGATATAGTATTACATAATGTGCTTTGCGTTTTTGTCTTTACTTTCCCCCCAGTGATTTGCAAACTTGCTTACAGTTTTTCTTGTTCTGTAGAAACTTTGTCTTGGTAACTTTTTGAAGTATAAAATGTTTGTGGATGTTGAATAAACCATAGCTGCATATTTTTTAGTCAATCAATAGAAACTCTTTCACTTTTTCCCCCTCATGTCAGCAGTTTATAGTTGTTTCTGACTTTATTGGTGTCTTAAAGTCAGAAAGTAAGTTTTTAATAGATTACATTGGTTTCTAAAGCAAGGGTTTTTTAGCTTTTCTCCGTGTCTCTGTCACTAATCATGAAATTACTGAAACTTAAAACTTTTTAAACAGAGGTTTTGTTGGTTCTAAAAAGGGCTAATACAGAATATTAGAAACCTGAGCTCTGCCACCCTTTTCCAACACAATATCAAATATTAATGCTGTATAGTTAAGTAGTAGTTGCCAGTCTTGCTCTGTGAACGATTGTTTGTTTTTTTGTCTCCATGTGCTGCGATATGGTCAGGAGTTGTTGTAGATCAGAAGCCTTCAGAGGTGTGTGCAGGGCTGAAGTCATCCTGTTGTGTAAGGGGAGCTGCTTAGATTGTTGGAAAGGCAGTCTGCTGGCAGAGGAAAGGCTCTGAGTACGATGTTTAGGGAGGTGTAATCTGGGTGACGGAGCTGCCAGCTGGTCACAGCTTTAACCCACAAGATGGATCTTTACAGCTGCAGTTACACACACTGCACAAAGTCAGTCTTTTGTGCTTTTTTTGTTTGTTTTGAACTTGGGCTTGTCTCCATAGCAACACCTGTGGGTTGATAGTCTAACTCAGGGGTCTGCAACCTATGGCTCTGCGGCCACACAAGGCTCTTTGGTCTTTCTGCAGTGGGTCTCTGGAACTTTGACCAAAGCTAACTTTGAAAACTTTTAACTGGAGCATTTTTCCGCTTCTTGTGCGGAGGATCACTATCATGGGACTGACGTAGATGCAGGTGTGGAAATTAGCACCCGCCACTGGCCAAATGCGGGTAAATATTTGAAGTGGCGGGTGAATTTGATCAACACACACACCACTGTGGCGGATTGGCAATTTGAACAGAAAAGGTGTTATTTGTCCTCTTGACATATAGGGGGCAGCAATGTGCTCGAGTTGCTGCTAAATGCAAGAAGGAGAAAAGTTTAGCAGACACTCTTTACCAGTTGGTGGCGGTATTGATTCCTTCAGTTGTTTACCAACCACCAATAAAAATCAAGAAGAAGAAGAAGAAACAATTCGAGGAGTAGCATTAGCAATGTGGCGGAACATTTCGGGAGTTAAGCGGGTGGCAGACAACAAAAATGTTTTTCAAAAGTAGTCGAGGGAAGAACCGAAAGTTAAACAACTTTTTTTTAAAAAACTAAATCAATGACATCATGACGTCGGCCACAAATAGATCTATGCATTAAAAGCAGCAAGTGTCTGAAAAGCATTACAACTTACATACAAAAACTGTACAGATATGCATAAAAAATGTACAGATATGCATCTTTTAATGGGTTAAAATAAAATAAGAAAAATCTAGTTATTTCCATGCAGTGTCCAGAAAGAGGTGTTGTTCAGCTTGTAGGGCACCACAACTGCTTCCACCCACCTCGATCATCATCATCATATGAAATAACTTTTTGTCACAACAAAAAATAGTGGCTGGTAAAATATTTGAGTGGCTGGTAGAATAAAAATTTCCACCAGCCATAGTGGCTGGTGGACAAAATTTTTAATTTCCACCCCTGCGTAGATGAACAAGCCACACTGATTGCTGAAGTCAGCAGGTCTCCCTGTAATCTAGGTGTCAGGAGATGTGACGCGAGCTGCTCTCCTCCCCTTCCAGGTGGTGTTTGATCTCCTGAGATAAAAGATGTGCTTGTCAGATAATCTGGATAAGATTAATACAATTTTGTTTCAATATACTATTATATATTTATATTTACTTGTTATATTTAAAAACAAGTGTGTGTGATGATGATGATGATGATGATGCCACCTTATGTATCATAATTACACTCCTGAATGGGTCAAAAAGTTCACCTCCGTCCAAATTATTTTAAAGGGCAATCATGTTTTTAATCATTGTTTGCAAATTGTCATTTAAGTAGTGTAAAACTTTAATTACTCCATCAACAAACATGTCCACTAATAGTTAGAAAAAAAGAGTAAAGGTCATCATTACTTCATTTATTTGATGGCAAAATGTAAGAACAACATTAATTTAAATATCTGGATGTATTTTCAGAGAAATCTTGGTTGAAGAAAGCAATGTCCAGAGAGTAGACTCTCCTGTCACAGTAAGTAACATTAATGGAAAGTTGATTGGTTATAAATTTACTTAAACTTGTTGAAAAGAGGCTAAATGTGTCTGTTTGTTGTTTTTTTTTGCAGGTGTGTGGTGATATACATGGTCAGTTCTATGACCTGAAGGAGCTCTTCAGAGTAAGTTTGTTTCTTTTTATGTAGTGCTGATAGTGAGGTTAATCATCATGAACCTTCACATAGTTTAGGTTTAACTATGGTGGTGGGAAGGACGGGTCTTTATGTATTATTATGGCGACTGGTCAAACTTCCCTAATGACACCATATTTTTATGAGTTTCATCTCATGTTGTAATTCCTCAAAATGAACTCAGCAAACTTCAGGGTTTGTTAATGCTCCATTTCTGTTTTTTAGTCACATTTAAAGAGGCTAATGTGAAGAACTGCTGTTTATTTTGGCAACATTTTAGAGACATTTCCAAGAGTTTTTGTCATAAAGGTTGTACAGTTCTGCATTCATGAGTTCAACCAATAATTAAGTGTACTCTGTACAGATCAGTCACAGAACGTTCGCCTTGTCCTGGGAAAACTTCAGCTTTCAGCGTGGAGCTAAAAACATTTAACAAAGAGTTCTACAAACCAAAATTACCCACAGTGTGAGCAAAAGGATAAAAGTGGGATTTCTTTTAATAGTTACAGAACTATAAGAAATGTCCTGGAGTCCAAAAAGTAGTGCTTAGCATAAGCCTACTCAGTTGTTTTGTAAGTTACATGTTAGCATGGCTAAATGTCTTCACGAGTCTCTAAATCACGCAGCGCCCACAGACACACTGACTTTTCTCACAGAACTTTGTTCTGTTCTTCCTCTGAAGGTGAGCTGAAGCATAGACTTTCCAAATCAGGAACTTCTTCTTCACATCTGTTGCCTAACTCCATTTTTAGCTAACTGATTGCAGTCAGATAGCGCTTAATACAGATCCGAACTTCCTCAATGACCATTTAAAACATTTTCACTCAAGCCACCTTCGGAATTGATCTAGACCCCTTTTATCTGTATGTTTGGCACTGCAATTCATCCAGATCGTCGTACTGAGCTGACATGACTCCACACAAGCAACAGAAAATTGTCTTAATGTTAAAAACTGAACTTGACTGCTGGCTGATTAAACATAATTAAACAGCAAGAATATTCTGAAGATGCTGTCTTTTCGTTATTGTTTTTTTTCCCAGCCTAAAGTTTTAATGAACTGTTTATTAGAATTCTTCTCACTGATAAAACTATAAAATACGCCGCTTAACAAAACCATTATTTTAATTTGAAACATTTCACTGAATAGGTAGGTGGAGATGTTCCAGAGACAAATTACCTCTTCATGGGTGACTTTGTGGACCGAGGCTTCTACAGTGTGGAGACTTTTCTTCTGTTGTTAGCTCTTAAGGTAAATGTGATGGGTTTTCTTTTCTACACACACACCAATCAGGTCCTTGTCAGTACACTGCTGCTCCCATGAGAACAGAAAATGGAAGAGCCTCCTCATCTGGCTGATCTGCTAAGACCTTGTTACTTCACAGTAATTGTGTTTATCTCTGTCACATGGCATGCTTAGTGAAATTCTCTCATGTTTACCTTTTTCCCACAGGTGCGTTATCCAGACAGAATAACTTTGATCCGTGGAAACCACGAGTCTCGACAAATCACCCAAGTCTATGGCTTCTATGATGAGTGTCTGCGCAAGTACGGCTCTGTCACAGTGTGGAGATACTGCACTGAGATATTTGACTACCTGTCATTGTCTGCTATCATTGATGGCAAGGTGACGTATATTGGTCTTTTTTCCTCTTGCATATTGACCATAGAAATAACTGTTCAAAGTATATCTTGTAAAAGTTTTTCTTGGATGTTCTCAATAAGCCATTTTATCACCCTAATTTGTTAACTTTTTTGTTTTTCAGATCTTCTGCGTGCACGGTGGTTTGTCTCCCTCCATCCAGACATTGGACCAGATCAGGACCATTGACAGAAAACAGGAAGTGCCCCACGATGGACCCATGTGTGACCTTTTGTGGTCAGACCCTGAAGGTATCTCCAGCGGTCTATCATTAATTTGCATATTTTTTGGGATGATCAGTGATAAATCCACAGTAATGTTGGGATTCAGGTTGGACGCACGGCGGTAATTTTGTTTCCCATTCCTGTTCTCAGACACCACAGGGTGGGGGGTGAGTCCCAGAGGTGCAGGCTACTTGTTTGGGAGCGACGTAGTGGCACAGTTCAACGCCGCCAACGACATCCACATGATCTGTCGAGCACACCAGCTGGTGATGGAAGGCTACAAGTGGCACTTCAATGAGACAGTTCTCACTGTGTGGTCAGCCCCCAACTACTGCTACAGGTGGGTAACAAGGTCACATTGAACCCAGTCTGGATTTAATTTTAGGGCTTCCACTATTGACTATTTTTATTTTAATTAAACTGTCGCCTAATTTTTTTGATGATCCGTAACAACTAATTTTCCTCCAAAAATCAAAATCGTTTTATTTTAAACGGTCAACTTTGGCAATTATTACATACCACAAAATAAAATGTAAGACTTCCAAATTAAAGTGCATGAATATAAATATTTAAATTTCCAACTCCAGAGTTCAATATGTGAACAAAACCAACACAATATAGCAGGCAACCTGTCTAACTTGAATAACTTAGATAACAAAGCATAGATCAAAATGTGCTGTGTGATTTCCCCTTGAAGACATTTGAGCAGATGTTTAAATCACAACCATTTTTGTATGGAAACCTCTGATCACCGCTGAACAAACCACAAAGCAGCTGGTCGAAAAACTCTCAAATGACCTGCCCTACTCTGGATTTTGATTATAGTTTATGATAGTTCTTGCCCACTGAGACTTATGCTAATATAGTCTTGACTTTTAAACCAGTGAATGTTATGAAAATATGTCAGACTTCTATTAAGAAGAAGTTCAGTTGTCATGAGGTTCTGATGTCTGGTGAGTGGATTACCAGAGGACAGGTGATGTTCAGATTCAGCTTAAACCGTCAGTAAGAAACTCTGTCTGTGCATTGATTTATTTTATAATGACATCCCATATAGAAAAATCAGACTGAAGCAACATTTATGTCATCATAGTTATACCCGCTGCTAGTGCTGGGCGATATGGAAAAAATCCTATATCACGATAACGATATATATCACGATATACCCCAATTACGTACGTTGTCAGTTATTCTCTGAAAAATATGAAAAAATAATCTAATTTCTTACCTTTTTCAAGCTTTATTTCGAAATGATATTTAACTGAACTTTCACAAATGAGATCTGCTGCATTTTAGAGCAGCAATATATATGTACCTGTTTCA
>NC_051441.1:24738590-24769176 GCF_001649575.2 Kryptolebias marmoratus
GTCTCCATCTTTCAGCACTTATGACTTAAATGCCGACACATACGGTGGGTCACAGAATATGGTGTGCCGCCGGGCCGCACAGAAAGCCGCTGCCGTAAAGCATGTCGCAAACCCACACGTGAAGCAGCGTCATGTCGCAAAACGGAGATTCTTCACAAAATAGTTTTTTTTTTATTATTATTTATCACTTATATAAACAGAATGTATGCAAAGTGACAACACTAATACATTCGTCGTAGCCTAGGTTATGAAATATTTACATGAATCATTGATACAATTATGATAGACACGATAGAGACAATAGAGACGATAGAAGAAAATATATCACGATAGACACTTTTCTATCGTCCCCACGATATGTATCGTTATATCGCCCAGCACTACCCGCTGCTGTACACCATGTCAAATAACACCAATATAAATGTTCCACTGTCATTTTAAAAGTCAATCTGTGCTCCGCATTACATTACACTACATTAGCTAATGTTTAACTTCTGCACTTTTGCATGACACCGTTTAATTTGTTGCTGTTTCCTCAACCGAACGACATCTGTTACTATGTAAATGTGTTTGTGCTGAGCAAAGACTGTATTTCTGCCAATGGTGCTGAGGTGGCAAAAGTATCACTCTGCCCCATCAGCACGTCTAGTCAGTCCAAAAATTTACTCAACTCACCACCGACTGATGCAAATAAATGCAAATAAACACTGATTTATATAGTTTCATGTCTAATAAAGAGTGCATAATAACATATGATTTTAATAAATGAAAGTATTACTCACAGGCTGCTGAGCAATGATTAACTTAGATGCTAATTTAGCACTGAAAATGCAGTTCAAAAGCTAATGTTATTAGCACTGTAATCATCACTGGACACTTACAGACAAATCAAACGTTTCAAAGCCAGTAAAGACAGTGAAGTAATCACTTCACTTATTACTTGCCAACAAGATAATAATCAGGGTTCAGAGAAGAAAAAAGATGTGAGAAAACAGCTTTACTGCAACATGTTTCTGCTACAGGAAGCTACGGTATCTCTACTGGGACAAACAGCGCAGCACTCTGCTGCCCCTCTTAAAGTGGCTGCGCAGGTTAACGTCAACAAATTTGATTTTTGACATTTGAAAAACGAATAAAAAGTTTTCCGTATTCACAATACGAGTAATTAAAAACTAGATTAGAACCCCTGCTAAAATAAATCTTACTCACTTGTCCTTTGAAATGTTAAAGGGTAGCTTATTTTGAGTACTTTTAGCTGTTTTAAAATAAGGCTTTATCGTTTGTTTCTTCCCGATCAGGTGTGGTAATGTGGCGGCCATCTTGGAGCTGGATGAGCATTTACAGCGGGAGTTCATCATATTCGAGGCAGCTCCACAAGAGACCAGAGGCATCCCCTCTAAGAAGCCAGTAGCTGACTATTTCCTGTAAAACCTCTGAGCAGACAGCCATGACATGTCAAACTCTGGTACACCTCCCCACAAAGCCACCCGCCCCGCCCCACCCCCCGTTCTGCGGCAGGTCAGTTCTGTTGGCAGACCTCGCAGCAATGAGGCAGAAAACCTGCCCGACCCTGTGAAGCCTCTGTCTCTCCGTCACACACAGCTTCAGTTTAAAGAACTGGATTTTTGCCTGACTGCCTGAGCCTGACGGAGCAGTTGGTGTGAAAGGGTGCGGCTGAACCTGGGCCCATGACTGTTGTTGTTTCTCTTCAGCTGTACGATGGCCATTCTCTCTGCTTCTTCCACCTGTCGATCTCCTCCTCCTCTGTACATAGAACATTCTCCTTTCCGCATTCACCACATTTCTCTAAGGTTCTTTTTCCTTTTATGACAAATGTTGTCATTTAGTTTTAGAGCTGCTTGGAAGGAGTAAAGGCTGTTTATTTTTCAAAAAATATGCAGGTTTGGGACATTTTTACATTTTTATCATTTAAGGAATTCCTACAATACATATGTTGTCTTTCATTTTTGTATAATTGTTGCTGTCAGAACTGAAGACAAAATGCCCCCTTCCATTTATTGTTTTTCTCTTAACTGTCATCTGTTGCGAGTGCAGAAGTGTTAGTGCAGCTGCTCAGCACCACCACCACAAATAAACATCAGACATGTAACTATTCTCAAGAAAACTCACTATATGCTTCATTTTTCCTTTTAATTCTTTTTAATCTCAAAATCTCTCTAGTTCTGTCAATTTTGATATTGTGAGAATAAAGTTTTTGTATCAATGCTGATCTGTTGGCATGTGTTATTTAAAGGTCTGTGTTCAACTGTTGCACACGGGGATCAAATCACTGCAGTGCCATGTTTTCATGGCATCAATTTGTGCTCGGATTTCAGAGAGAAATGTATCAAATTTATTCCCAAAGATGTGCATCCATGTCGCCTGCTTCCTTGTGTGCTGACAAATGAGTTGTAGCCGTAACCTTGAAAATAATGCTGAGCACAATCTCGTACAAAAATATGAGCATCACGCTCAGAGTATGTGTTGTGGATGATTCAGTTACTACCACATCAAATTTGAGCTCAATATCTGTAAAACCGACTTGAGTTTTAACTTCTGTTTTTTATTTAGCTGTGGCAGTCACCTTTAACTGGATTTGCTCCAAATGTTAGTCAGTTGTAGATGCACATGCAATGGTTAATTCCTTAAAATTAAATTAAAATCTGTGACGTAGTTCGTGAGATATTTTGCTAACAGACACACAAGTATAGACTTCAAAGAGTAAAACCGTGAGCGCTGAAAATAGGTGATGTAAATGACTCTTGGCTACTACAGTAAGTTTTAGCTCAGTAGCTGTATAGTCTAAGGTCAGTTGGCTGTGGCGGCCATCTTGAATCGGGTCCGAAAGTTACATCAGTTGTAACGGAACATCCAATGGTTGCTTTCTGTAAGTTCCGTTTAAGTTGCCCCGTGGTTCATGAGACGGACATATGTTCCTCCCTAAGGAGAATATGTCCGTCTTGTTGAATGATCCTGTTCCGGACTGAAATGAGTGATAAATCCGTGTCAGTCACGCAGACAGGTCCCGTCAGGTTCGGTTCCGGTCTGACGGGTTTTTCTCGCTGGACCAAAACCCGATCCTCCTCCTCCTCCTCCTCCTCCCAGGTCGAACGAAGGGAGGAGGTCCACCATAGGTCCACGGCCAGAACAGGAAACGGAAACCAGAAGAACTCTTCTCTGGAGCTGTCTGCGGTTACAGGAGCCAGCCGGAGACGGACATACGGACAGGTAGGGGCCGAGCCACGGCTTGTTTTCGCTGTCATTTTGGCCTCTTTAGGAGGAAAGAAATCTGGAGAAAGTCCTTTCTGAGATTAAAACCCCCGAGTTTTGGGAGCGGTGATCCTGTAGCTCTTAACCAGGTGGTGATTCTCACCTGCACGCGCACTTCAACATCTATGAGTCCTCGCACGTTGGAGTGTTTGGCGCCGCGTGAGCCTCTGTAGTGTGCGTGTGTGTTTGGGTTGTTAAAGACCTTTCTCGTGTATACACAAACTTGCCAGGACCCACTGCTACTTTTGGGGACCAAAACCCGGTTCTCATACGGCCAAACGCCATTTTGGGTTAAGTTTAGGGCTAAGTTGGGGAATGGTAAGGGTCGGGGTGAGGCTACAGAAATGAATGGGAGTCAACGCAGGGTCCTCATAAGGATAGAAAAACAAACGTGTGAGTGTGTGTGTGTGTGTTGAGGTCAGGTTGGACCTACATAGAAGTGTTGCTTAATAACTCATCTTAGTGACTGGTTGAGTTCAGAAACTTCAGTTTAATTAGAAACAGTCACTTTTCACCTAAACAGTTCCATAACTAGACTTTTATTGTGGCACTGAAGTGCGCTCCTATTTCAGGCACCTGTTATTATCCCCCTCCAAAACTGTCTATAGATTTATTGTAGTTTTTACTCTTCTGACAACTTTAATGCAACTCGAACGGAACAGCTAGGTCACAGGATGTGTGTTATTACTTTGAGTGGCATTGCGAGTTACCAAGGCGATGTAATTTGCAAAAAAAAAAACCAACAACAGACTATTAAAAGCCAATGCAAACCAATGAACAGAACTCCTAACTGACAGAGTCGAGGTCACATGACCTGGAGCAAAGTTTCACAACCTTTTTTGAGCCAGGCACATTTCTCACATTAGAAAAGTCACAAGGCCCACCACCAAGCAAAAATGTCACAAAAAATACATTTATTGAAATAGAATGAAAATCTAGTCTCAATTTACTTACTCAGTTTGAAACATGGGCCTGTTCAGTTGAACACAAAGCTGATATTCTTGAAGGAATTGAAGAAAGATCTTCCTCAACAGCTCTAAGTTTTTCTCTTTTTGTCGCCTTCATAGCAGTCATGCTGGAAAAGTCTACCTCACATAGATAGGCTGTGGAGAAAGGGAGCAGAGCCGGAGAGGAGTGAGTGCTTTCTCACTCGTCTTGATTGTTTTCCTCATTAACGCTGTCTGTTTCTCAGTCTGTTCACACAGTTGGACCAGAATAGTCCACATTCTTGTTTGGAAGTGATTGGTGTTTTGTCTGGAGATGGCATTTTAGTTTACTTGGAAGCATGACATTGTTTGACAATTTTTCCGCACCAGCCATAGTGGAATTGGCTCAGTTGGTTTCCCAGTATAATTGAATCCAAAGGCAAGATAGCTTTCATTGTATTGTTTTGAGATTACCTTTTTGGCTTTCTTCTGACCACTACTCATTCTAGGGCCTTCATCGGGGTCAAATTTTTCCCCAGGATCCATGTCAGATTGACTGCTTTTTATTAATTGGTGCAAGAAGTTGTACTGCCCTCTAGTGGAAGAAAATATAATTGTTCTGCCTGTCACTACACACTGCTCACTAAGCATACCGATCAGGTGAAACTGGATCATCTTCCACAGCACACCTGATAATTTCACACGGCAGACCTATGTGCCACCACAGTGGTTGGAAAACGCTGACTTTAAGTGTGGAGATCTGTGACCAGAACGCATTTTGTTAGCGAACAAACTCTTCTAACCCCTATATCTTTTACTATACACATACAAATTATACATCAAAACAGACATTTTTGTCTTCTTTCAGGCAATGTTTCTACTACTGCTGTAGGACCTATGGCTTTCTCTCGAGTAGCTCCGTAAGGCAGAGTACAACTACTTGACTTCCATCTTTTCCATTATAATTTTGTCTGATGCTGTTTTTCTGATTGTGGTGTGAGGGATGTTTTTTTAATTTGTCATATCTCTGACATAAAGCACTGTAGAAATGTGAAATGTCATATCAATGAAAAGAAATCACTTCAGTCAGATGTTTCAACATTCTCCAGATGTTTCAGCTCCTTCTACAGATGTTCAACAGGATTTAAATCAGGATTCAGAAGGCCACTTCAGAATGGTCCAATGTTTGGTTCTAAGCTATTCTTAGTATTTTTAGCTGTGTGTTTTGGGTCATTATCCTATTGGAGGAGCCATGAGCTGCAGGTGAGACCAAGCTTTCTGCCTCTGAGCAGAATATTTAGCTCCAGAATGCCTTGATAGTCTTGAGATTTCATTGGACCCTGAACACATTCAGGACCCCCTGTGTCAGATGCAGCAAAGCAGCCCCAAAACAGAACTAAGTGGAATGTTTTCTGACGATGGTGCACAATTGGTCATTACCTGTTAGCATTGTGGCAACGAGCAGTACAGTGAGGTAACATATTTATAAAGCAGCCCAATCTGAAGCCTGTTTAGGGGGGTATAAAGCTTGTGGCATGGTTGTTGGTGCCAGTCAGAGCATTTTATAAACTGTTGCTTGATTGGTATTTTCACACAAAGTTTTCTAGAATTTTACAGAGATGCATCAGACCAGGAAAAGTTTTTCCAATTATGTTGTCCAATTATGTTGAGCCTTTGTGAATTGTAGCCTCAGTTTCCTGTTCTTAGCTGACAGGAGTGGTACTCTGTGTGGTCTTCTGCTTTGTTTCGCTTATTGATCCGTCAGTTTGGAGATTGGGTGATGCTTCCTTGCTGAGATGTCTCACACTGTTGTAGAAGAACAATGGAGAGGGAGGCAAGAGGTGGGCTCACCTCAAACAGAACTGAGGCAGAGCTTCACTTGTCATCATCATAATAAAAAAACAAAAACAAAAAACAAATAATTGTAAAATAAAGTGGAAAAAAAGTTTTCTATTTAGTTTGTTTTAGATATAGCTAATATTTGGGCAATTTTATCAGACTCAAACGTCAGTCGTCCTCGAAATATTGACGCCACTTTCCATATTTCTGTGTTTTGGGTTTCCAGCTGAAGAGACCCACAAATGGATTTTTCCAATCTAGGGTGAACATTGTAGATAGAAACAGATCTTATCTGTAGAACCTCATATTTTAGATTTATACCATTTCATTGTTGTTCTTCAAAGGTTTTATTATAGATATCTATAAATGTTATTTTTTTCCGTTTCTGTCAAATACAAAAGATAAATTTCTTATTTTACTAATGGGAGGTGGAGATGTTTGTAGTAAAAGCGTTTTCTGTTGGGTTGGAGCTGGAGAAACGTTAAAGGAGGAGCTCTCCCATTCTTGCTAGGAACACCACTGAATCCATTCACCATCCTCGGATAGTTCTTGCATAAAACAGATACCTAAAAACTCAACTAAACTTTAGGATCATTCATGAAAAACTTGTTTGTCAATATTTTTCTGCACTGGGCTTTTTGTTAAAAGGATGCTGGTAGACTGTGTAGATTTATATATAACAAAAAAAATCATACTTGCTGGAAAAAACTGAGGCTTCTCTTTACTTTTTAATGTGAAAATATTTTTAATAAATAGCCAAATTCCCTTTTAAATTGTATTATACATTCTGTTATTTTTATTGGTTTTACTTTTGTTTTTTTAAATTGCTTGCCACGAGAGGCAGATGTTGTTTTCCTGTGCCTATGTGCCTGTCTGTTGCTACAATATCTCATATTTTAATGCAACTTTCCAAAAGTAATTATTGGATGTACATCTACAGCTGATTAACTTTTGGAGTCAGTCCAAATCAAGATGGCCACCACAGCTAATCCACATTAATCAGCACAAAAATATCTATAACTCAGTCAAGATTGCAGATATTGAGCCACAATTGGATGTGGTTGTAGCCAAGAGTCATTCACAACACATACTTTAAGCTCTAACAAATTACCTGAGATCTTACAATATTGTAAGCGATCGTGCATAACATCATTTGCAAGGCTGGACCAAAACAACTACAACTCTGTCATTTCTCAACATAAGATGATCTTGGCCTAAAACTCTGTCATGAAAGGTGGTGGGAAAATTCCTTTAAGGAATGCTAGGCCTTTAACTGTCAAATGATACCAGCTTAAAGTGCTCCATGATACTTTAACAACTTGTCTGTTAACTGTGTATTTTATGTCATTCTAGTTTGTTTGTAAATTTGAATAATGACAGTTTTATTTAGTTTTTTTAAGGCCATCTTCTCTTCCATTTTCCACTCTTTCTTTTGCTAAGTCATTAGGACAGGCTTGTCAGGTTTTGTTACTGGCTGTAGTTTTCACAAACATGCAGTCACAGTAATGTGTCTTTCTGAAAACGTATGTTATGACAGTAAAACAATGCTTTGTCTTGTGCTACATGAGAGTTTGTTGTGTGTTGCAGGAAACACAATGGACCCCCAGAGTCAGACTCAGTTGGTGGAGCGCTTACGGAAAACCTTTCAGTCAGGCATCACCTTACCTGAGCAGTTCCGTCGAACCCAGCTCACTCAGCTCATGTCCATGATCCAAGAGAACGAGGACCAGATTAACGAAGCTCTGTACCGGGACATGGCAAAGGTACATGCCTGTGCTTGTGTCACATATCTCACACAGAGTACACACACCCACACACACTCATAAATAGCTCAGTCATTCTACAAGAATTACAGACTTACACAACTAATGCCTCAGGCTTCTGTTTGTCCTGCAGTCCTGATAATGTTACAATTGGAAAATGTTTTTAATCTGAAAGGAGAAAAAAACCCTGTTTATATCTGTACTTAATTATAGCTCAACACCGAAAGGTGAAGACAGACAATTACTTTTACCCTGTGTGTCTGTCTGTCATGAATCACTAGAGATGTTTTAATGAAATTTGCAGAAAGTAATCATTGGATGTACATCTACAACTCATTAACTTTTGGAGTCAGTCCCAAACTTGCCAAAACTTTGTTAGTTTGACAGATATTGGCCTAAACTTTGGTGTGGTAATAGCTGAGACTGATCCACAACACAAATTCGGAGTGCTAACAGATGGCACAAGATCTTTGTTTTAATTTTGACATTAACTATTTGGTGTCAACTCTGTCTGTCAGCAAAACGTAGCACTGAACAGATTTGAATGAAACCTTTTAGGAAATAATCATTGATGTACATCTTCAACTGATTAACCTTTGGACCCAATCCAGTTTAATATGGTTGCCACAGCCAACTGACATAAAAAACACAAAAATGGCTATACCTCAGTCAGTTTACAGATATTGAGCTAAAATTCAGTGTGTTAGCAGCTGGAAGTCATTAACAAAACATGAGCAAGCTCACATGAAATTGAACAAACATTATCTTCAAGATTTAACCTAAATGCTACAACTTCATCATCATCAACATAAGATGATTGTAGACTAAAACTCTGGTATGATAGGTGGCGAGTGAATTCCTTCAAGGAATCCTGGGCCTTATATTTACTGAGTAATCATTTTATTCAGATGTGTTTTTACATTTCACCAGGGCTGCACAATATGTTGCAGATTTATTATTTCAATATCAGTGAGCGCAATAGCAATATCGCAAAGGACTGCAGTAAACCCTAGGCCGTTATATCTGAAGTACTGTACATTCATGTTCTGCATGTTAATCCAACAGATTCTCACTAGCCTTGATGCCCACACCTGGTTTACATGATAGTGATGACAGAAGAGAAAGAGGAAAATATAGGTTTATCACAACTGATGTCATTATCCCAATATTAAACAATAACATTGCACATTGCAAGCTTTTCTAATATCATACAGCCCTACATCTCACTGTCATTTGTGTGCATGATTTCTGCTTCACTAACTTCCTTCTCTTGCTGTCCCTGCACGTCAGCCCAAATTTGAGACCATCCTGTCAGAGGTTGAAATTGTGATGAATGAGCTGTATCACGCCCTCTCCAACATCTCATACTGGATGCAGCCAGAGCCCGCATCTAAAAATCTGGTATGTTGAACAAGAGTTTGTTTATACTCCGTCTTACATCCTCTCCTTGTGGATTAGTTACATTTTCTTTAGGAAAACAGCTCAGAACTAGTGAAATTGGATTTTCTGTGAAAAAGCAATGTGAATGTTGAGTGCTGAATGAATTTACAAAAATTTGCTGAAGAATCTGGAACTGAGTTGTTACAGCTAAAAGAAGGAGAACACCAGCTAAAAGCTAAAGTATCAAATAGGGTAGAGAAAAGTTAAAGTAGCCAAAAGCTAGATAAATGTAGCAGAATGGTAGCCAAAAGTAGCAAAAGACTAGCTAAAAGCAACAGAACTGTAGCTAAAATCTAAAATAAGCATAAGAAGACAAGATTTGAGCCAGTACACTGAAGCAGATTTCAAAGAGAACAAGGTTTTTGAAGGCATTTAATAGATATTAATGTATTTCTATGAGAAAAATATTTGTAAATTTAAATAATATTTAAAGGATAAAATTTACCAAAACAGAAGTCAAAGGACCCGTGTCCTGCTCTTTAAACCTTAGTAAACAAGCAAAAGCAGAGAAACCTTTGGATTGAAATGAGAGAAGTGTTCAAAACAATGATTGTTCTCCTGAAAAGAATATATTTTTTGTTAAACTGCAGGCCACAAAGCTGGATGACTGTTTTATCCGGAGGGAACCTTTAGGAGTGGTTCTGATCATCGGAGCGTGGAACTACCCTCTGCAGCTTATTGTTCTGCCCATGGTTGGAGCCATCGCTGCAGGTGCCCACACTCTTTCTGTTCTAACAGGCTGTAATAGTCATCTCAGTATTTGTAGCGTTCAGCAGCACAAGTGTTTCCAACTTTCCACTTTACTTTCATGAAGCTTGGATGAGCTTAACGGCCTTTAAGCTCATTCAAACATAAAAAGACACCTAAACTCAAGAAATTACCAAGTTCTGTCAGTATATCACAGACAACTTGACCAACCATTACAGTTTGACTGATAGAAAATAAAATATTTCTTTTAGCTGAAAGCTTGTTATATGGTTGACGATCAATTGAGGGATAATGTGTCTCTGGAATCATGGTGTTGGTGCTAAAATCCTATTTCCTATTTGTTAAATCTTTTTTTCTATATTCCGATTAAATAAAAAAAATATATATATCTTTATGGGTGTTGGAAAGAAGGTTCTGACCTATTGTCAAGCCTTGAATTTAGGAAAAGCAGTGTGGTTTTTGTCCGGGTCATAGAACAGTGGACCAGATCTTTACTCTTGCAGAAGACCAAGGGGGACTTGAGAGACTGACTTTCTGGTTTATATGTGTTTTGTGAATCTGGGGAATGTTTACGACTAGGTTCCTTAAGGCATTTTGTCAGGGGTGTCACTTTTAAGGGCTATCTGGTCCCTGTATAACCAAAGCTCGTTGAGCTCGTTCTCGGTCCAGGTTGGAATTGTTGTGGAAAAAAAAAATTCCAGGTACTGTTAGATGAAAGCACTCGAACATGTTTATTTATGTATGGTGCACGACATACAGAGAGCCTTGAAAACAATTATTAATTAACATCAGAGTCACAGGTCCAAATGGGAAGCTCCGAATCAAAGCTCTACCTCCATAGTCCACACAGGAGGTTATATCGAAGATATTGGAATGTTGGAAAGCAAGGAGGAGAGAAGGGAAACCAGGTCAGTCTGGCTCCCATGAAGAGAAACGGGGTCATTTGGTGAAAACTCATAGGATATGGAATTCAGACAGAACATAGTTTGGCGTTATCTTATAAAAAAAAACTTGCCACCACAGACTCTACCAGGGTTGCCCCTCATTTCTGATCCTGTTTGTGGTGTTCATGGACAGGGTCTCAAGGTGCAGTCGTGGAAAGAAGGATGTCAGGTTTGAGAACCTCAAGGTCTCATCTCTGCTTTTTGTGGATGATGTGGTTCTGTTGGCATCCTCATGCCCTGATATGCTGGTGTAGATTCTCAGGAAAGCAGTGATCAACCAAAAAAAGTTAAAAAAAAAACTGTGATTTCAGCTTTCTAAAACCTACAATGGAGCATTAAGCCTAATACCCAGTCATTTTCACTCTAGTTCACACCTTCATGTATGTGACCAAACACAGACCCTAATGACTCTCCAGTGGAAGGACAGTGAGATTAATCTGCAGGTGAATTTAGCTGCATAAATGGAACATCTCATCATCAATCAATCATTTATTTATATAGCCCCTTACACGACCTGTTAAGTTGACCAAAGTGCTTTACAATTAAACACAGTAGAAAGACATGGCATAAAACAATTAAAGCAGCCAAAAAGATAAGCAAAAACATAGGAAAGAACCATAAGAACAAACAAAAGGAATAAACAGATACAGTGCTAGTTACTATTAAAGCTAATCTGAATAAATGAGTTTTAAGATTTGATTTAAAATGACTTAGATCAGTGGTGGAGTGTAGGTCCAGAGGGAGCTGGTTCCAGAGGCTGGGTGCTGCCACTGAGAAAGCCCGATCATCCCAACGTTTTGACCTGGTCCTTGGTATATCTAATAAAAACTGACTGGAAGACCTAAGAGACCTGCCAGGAACCCGAAAACTCAGTAGCTCAGACAAATAAGGTGGGGCCAGACCATGGAGTGCTCTAAAAACAAACAAAAGTTAACAAAATTAACAGCAAGAGTGATGTGCTCACAATTAGAGGTGTCAGTCAAGAGACAGGCAGCTGCATTCTGAACAAACTGAAGGTGATTAAGGGATGACTGAAGGAGATTGAAGTTCTAGACTCTGGAACAACCGGCCCCTTGATATTGTATTGTACAGCAGAAATTATAGTCTTTAAAGTCCCTCCTTTTAAGTTGTGTTCTTTCCTTGTTTTAGTTTGCTTTTAGCCTATTTTACTGTACCTGTTGGTTTTTATGTGTGATTTTACTGAATTTATTTTATTGATGGCTTTTTGTTTGTTTTTAACCAGCTTGTACAGTACTTTGGTCAACCACAAAGTTTTTTTAAATGTACTACAGTATATCAATAAAATTGACATTGGAGAGATTTGCCACAGAGAGGGATTTCTGGCTTTGACTCCATGACATGTTGCTTCTGTTACCTGACCGTGGATAAGTGGCAGAAGATAAATGGATGGATGATTTGTATTTGTGACTAGTGATGGGAATTATGGCTATTTTCTGGGATCCGGATCACTTGTGTCAACCCACCAAATAGAGGCATCTTTTTTGGTTCTCAAAGAGCTCCTAAGGCTCCCTTCCCACAGAAAAATGACCCCACTGTTCTGTTCGTGACCTACACCTCCTGATGAAATGTGACTGGATTAGGCAAAAAGCGTAAAACATTAAGTTTGAAGGCAATCATGATGTTTGTATTCTCTTTAGTACTCGCCAATTAAGTTTTTCTGCTATTTTTAGCATCCCATTTAAATTATCTGCACCTTCACCATTCTGTAACAGCCTGCCTTGGCACAACACTTTATTCCACATCACAGCACACTGAAATAACACACTACACCCTTAAAGACATTCCCAAGATCCTTCAAAGGCTATCTATATTTTGGCCGACTTATTTATGTTTTTAACACTGTAGTAAGATTGTTATCCGTTGTGAATGTGATACTAATTGTGGCGGGCAATTTAGGATCAAAAAGAGATAACTCTTTTTGATCCAAATGATCCAAATTCTCGAAAAGAGACATAAAAAGAGACATAATTCACATCACTATTTGTGACAAACTGCTTGTCATCAACTAGTGAACGATCCAGTTGAGAATGGATTTGTTAAGCTGTCGGTTATGTGTTGACACAACAATGTTTTGTTTCTCATTTGTTTCTTTCTGTTTAATGATCAGTATCTTAAAAAAAGGCATTCTTCTAAAAATGTTATACAAGCAAGAACTTAAAAAAGGGTGCGAAAGCAGCTAATTTCCAAAGAAAAATCAGTGAAAGCCAGACAAAGTGTTGCTCAAAAACACTTCAGGAAATGACAAGATAGTTTTCCTTTTGTTGTAACACGTGATGAGATGATTAAGATTTTCTCAGAATTCTATTGTACACATCTGAATCATTGTTGTAGTTTCAAGGTCAATATGCGAAGTCATGGCATTCATTCTTTCCATATAGAAACAAAACCAGCATATGGACATGTTAAACAGGTTATGCTTGTATTGTTTTAATTTAAGTCCAATGTAAGCGTACCCTGACTTGTTTTCTGACTAACGGATGTGTGTGTTTTGATTAGGAAACTGTGTGATTGTCAAACCCTCTGAGGTCAGCTCTGCAACAAACTCTTTGATATCAGAGCTCATCCCCAAGTATTTGTCTCAGGTAAATTAACAGTGGATTTTAATTTGGTGTGTGGATAGATTAATTTCCGCTGAGAGGTTTAGTTTTATCCTGCTTTATTTCCAAATATTGGTATGAGTGTGTTGTTGACACAATGAATCCACACTTAACGAGTGTTGTGTGGATTCCACAGGACTGTTACGCAGTAGTTTGTGGTGGAGCCAAGGAGACCCAAGCACTTCTGAAGAATCGATTCGACCATATCTTCTACACAGGTAAAAGCCTCATTGAACTTTGAACTTCATGTGTTTTCAGTACATCCAATTACATGTCAACAATATGTCGAAAAGCTGTTTCACAGTTTCAGGGTGGTACAGTGGGGCAGTGGTTAGAGCTGTTGCCTCCCAGCATGAAGGTTGCAGGATCGCTTCCTGACCTGAGGCCTTTCTGGGTGGAGTTTGCATGTTCTCCCTGTGCACACATGGGTTTACTCTGGGTACTCCGGTTTCCTCCCACAGACAGGTTAGGTTAATTGGTAACAGTTAGGTTAATTGGTGACTCTTAAATTGTCCCTAGGTGTGAGTGAGAGTGCGAGTGGTTGTTTGTCTTGATTGTTTCTATGTGGCCCTGTGATGGACTTGTGACATGTCCAGGCTGTCCCCTGCCTATTGCACGGTGATGGCTGGAGATAGGCACCAGCTCCCCGCAATCCGAAAAGGAGAAGCGAGTAAAAAAAAATGGATGGATGGATGTTTCACATGTACACAGAAATCTTTGTGTTAGGTGCATAAAATCTGTGTGATCTGTTCCTCTTTAAAGCTTTTAAGCTCTGTCTTTCAGGTTCTCAGGCTGTGGCCCGAATGGTTGCACAGGCAGCCCTGGTCCACTTGACACCAGTAACTTTGGAGCTGGGTGGCAAATGTCCCTGCCTCATATATGGGCGGGTGAACTTTGAAGCCGCCGCGTACCGCTTGGCCTGGGCCAAGTTTTTTAATACTGGCCAAAGTTGCGTGGCTCCAGACTACGTGCTGTGCACCACTGCCACTCGAGACTCCCTTGTACTTGCGCTGATCAAAGTCCTGGAGAAGTTCTACGGCAAGGAGCCTCAGAAGAGTCCGGACCTGTCCCGCATTGTGTCGCCCCGACACTGGACTCGTCTGATGGAACTGCTCCGGAAGACCCGTGGGAAGGTTGTTGTGGGCGGAGAGAATAATCAAGAGGACAAATACATTGGTTGGTAACTTGTAGTTAGTTATATATTATTACACTCAGCCACTGCAGCAGTTCTTTAAAAGTTTGTAATAAGAGCAGCATAAGAATTCAAGCGACTTTGACATTGGCCAATTTGACCAGTGTCCACCACCCAAAGCTCCTACAATGAACACATTCGCATCAGAGCTGTGCCATGAGTTCAAAGAGGATTAATTATTTATCAATTTAATGAATTTCAAACACAGGATTAACATTTATTGAAGCATCAACAAGCATCACTGGAACAAGACAATTAAATCAATTGTAAAGTAATCGGAATAATTATGGATACGAAGCAATCAAAACTGTTGGATCCTATAGTGCTCTGGTAATTAATGGTATTAATAATTGTGAGTTATAGAGAAAACAGGGACATTCTTTGAACAGAAGAGAGATGTTGGTTATATATTGAGGTCTTTGAATTGAGGGGAATGCAGATATGTCGGATTAATTGTTTATTGGTAAATAATTAGGAACAATTTAATTTTAGGGTCAAACTGAAAATACAATTTGAAATTAGTAAAATTAACACTGTAGCTCTAAGCTTAACTGTAGCTTAAATAAGTAAAACCATAGCTAAACAATGAAATTGGCAAACTGTAGGTCATAGTAAAATTAACAAAACAGTAGCTCAAGGCTTCAATTCACAAAACCATAGTTCAAAGCTACTGGAATTGGCAGCACTGAAGATGTTGAGGTTCTCCTTGGGAGTGATGAGGATGGATAGGGTTAGGAATGAGGTCATCAGAAGTACAGCTCAGGTTGAACAACTGGGAGATAAAGTTAGAGAGACCAGACTGAGATGGTTTGGACATGTGCAGAGGAGGGACAGTGGGTATATTATTAGAAGGATGTTAGATGGAGGAGGATGACTCGCTGTGGCGACCCCTGAAGAGGTAACAGCTGAAAGAAGATATTTCAAAGCTACAATTTACAATGGCATAAAGCTACAATAAGCAAAATCGCAGCTAAATGCCACATTTAGCAAAACATTAGCGAAAAGCTAAAAGGATCATAAGACAAAATAGAGCAAATATACTGAAGTAGATCTCAAAGAGAGTTATGGCTTGAAAAATTAAAGACATGTTTAGTGAAATGACAATAGCTCTAAACTTATAAAAAAATTCATTAAAGTAAAACAAAACACAGTGCAGTCTGAGAAAATAATATGAAATGTCAATCAAACTGACTTCTAACACTGACAGATGGCTTTATGCCAGTAGGCATAACCAAATGTCATTGGTGTTTTTGAGGTCAGTTAATCACAGTGCAGGAATGTTAAGGCTTTTTTTTATTTTTAATTATGTGAGTGGTTTTCTTAGAAGAGAAGGAGGAGATTCTTGGAATCTCCTGTGTTCAAAATAAAGTTCTTATGTTTTTTAATCAGTGTCTTTAGCAAAATATAGAGAATATACATCCCCCTACACTACTGTAGTGATTAAAATGAATCTACTATCTCTGAAGATAAAATACTGCTAAAAATGAGAAAAGAAACTCTTAAGGGAACATCATAAGAGGGAGAAACAATAAAGAATTACATTTAATAAGCTCAAAAGTAGCTTTGTAGAAAGGAACACTGATAAGGATACTTTCAATCTTAGAAACTAGAAGCACCCAGAGCGCAAACATCCACCAATGCCATAGCATCATTAAAAAATAGTGCGATCCTGACCATGACCTGGATCACCGCCAACAATTTAATCAATTGTTTTTTGTGACAACTTCACTAGTTTTGACATAATCTTGCAAACAAACGGATAAACCAAGAGACACAACTGAAAACATAACCCCCTTGACAGAAGTAACAAAAGGGTCACCCGTGACCTTGAACTTTGATCCCATGCCCTTGAAATCAATAGGTATAATCTTTGACCCACTTGATGTTCAGTTGTGGACTTTGACATTCCTACGTTACGCGGTTGCTTTCTCCGGGGACTTCGGGGACTCCCTCACTCTAAAAACATGCATGTTAGTCTGCCTTCAGGCCCAGGCCTCCCTTGAAAAAGAGATCTGAGATCTCAGTGGCATTTTCCTGGTTAAATAAATGTTAATAATACCATGCATTTATGTTCTTCATTCTAATATTATTTATGGTCAAACCAATGGACTCTCACTGGTTTCGATTCCCACACATGGTTTAAATTATGCTGATGTCAGAAGAGAAAGTGAGGGTTGAAGAAAATTTGCGTTTATCACAATTGATATAATCATTGCAATGTTAAACAATAATATTACACATTACAAGTTTTTTTTAAATCATGCTACCTTAATGTCAGTAATAGGATGGTGGCCAGATTAGACTGGTTTTATTTAAATCATAAAGTAAAATATGTGTGACTAAACAAAACATGATTTAATTCTGAAATACCCATTGATTATGTAAAAGTTTGATTTTAATAATATCTCCTGTATTTGTGTGTTTTCCTCAGCCCCCACAGTGTTGGTGGATGTACCCGAAGATGACATTTTAATGTCGGAGGAGATCTTCGGCCCCATTTTGCCAATCATCACTTTTGAGTCTCTGGAGAAAAGTATTGAGTTTGTTAACCGTAAAGAAAAACCTCTGGCCCTCTACATTTTCTCGGACGAATCTTCTGTAAGAACACACAACTCTGCAAACTCCTGGTTAGCAGCTGTAAGCAAACAAAACAATGATTTGGTTATTTGTTTTTAAGGTGGTAAAGACAGTGATGGAGAAGACCAGCAGTGGAGGATTCTGCTCCAATGATGGGATCGTCCATATGACTTTGCCTAGTCTACCGTTTGGAGGTGTAGGTAGGTGTCTCAGTATTCTGTTACCATGAGCTCTGTCTACTTCAAACTAGATTTATGAGTGTTAAATTGTTTTTATAGGAAGGTTTGTTCTTTTAATTGAATGAAAAGATGCTGTAGTTTGAACCTAAGATAATAGAATAGAATATGACAGTAATCCAACATAAAAAACAAGTTTATTAATGAGCTAAAATGACCATCAATGCAGATGCTAAAGAGGGAAATATTTCCTTTTCTGCTCAATTAGCTGCATTTTAATTAAAACCAAAACTTTTAATTTCTGTAATTTAAGCCGTTTTTAACAGGCTCAACAGTGCTTCCATGCACAAACATGAATTTAAAAAAGTCTGAGAAGTAGTTTCCAAACAACTCAAAATACACTATATTACCAAAAGCATTCGCTTGTCTCCTTTAGTGACATCCCATTCTTAATCCATAGGGTTTATTTTGATGTTGGCCCACTATTTGCAGCTATAACAGCTTAAACTCTTCAGGGAAGGTTTTTCACAAGGTTTAGGGGTGTTTTTTGGATTTTTTTAGCACATTTGCTTCTGGAAGAATGGTCCAGAAGTCCACAAATTCTTCAAATTTGTGACTTTGAAGAAAATCAAAATTTTTTCTCTGATTTTTCAGGCATTTAGCTGATAAATATAATTTTGTGAATTTCAACTGGGCTAAAACAGGAAAGGTTTAGTCAGCTTTAATGCCATTGTGACTAAATAGTTACGTGTCTTTTCACATCTGGTTTTAACTGTAAATTAAGAAGCTTTTCAGTGTGAAACCTGGAACTTCACCTGTCTCCCCTGTTCTGTGTCTGTTCATGCAGGGGCCAGTGGGTGGGGCAGCTACCATGGCCGCTGGGGCTTCGAGACATTCAGTCACCGGCGGTCCTGCATGCTGCGCGGCTGGGCTTTAGAGAGGCTCAACGGTCTGCGCTACCCCCCTTACAGTGAAGACAAGTTAAAGTGGCTGCGTTGGACCACCTCTGCATCTACCAGCTGCTCTCTCATGTGATGCAATGTGTGTTTATGGAGCTGTTTGACTTTCTCCTTCACGTCTGAAAACATACAACTTCCTACAAGGTCTGACAGCTTCATGAGGCCCAATAAAATGTTCAACCTGCCCCCCCCCCATTGGCTGAAACGGTTAAGAGCTCAGATTTTGTTTCAGAGTAAGTTAGGGCATTCCATCAGAGTTAATGAGGTTGGTGTGGATTCCCTCACAGATGGTGTGATGAAGATGATTGTGATGACTTTTTAAATTTTGTAACATCATCCTAGAGTGAATGGAAAATGAGATCTTTGTTTAGGAAGGCTATTAGTGTATTAACATCACACTTTCCATTTTGCAAAGTTTATCTGTCACATTTAAGTTAGTATCAAGAGATTTTTTAAAACAGTTTTCACTACAGTTATTTTGTTTCTCCATTTTTTTTGTCTTTTGCTGAATCTTAAGTTTTGTTTCCTTGTGTTTCTGCAGATTTTTGCGTTTAAATGACCTTTTTCAAAATATGCTGGTCAGTCTGTTTATCTCAGCATTTGAGATTTCACTTCCCAAAAGACTGTAAATATGTTTTGTCAAAATATTCAGATTTAAATACATTTAAACTTGACCCTCAATCTTTAGCCGTTCTTTTTAATTAAATTACTTTGAAATCTCTCTGTTTTAATTTCAGTCAGCAGGTAAAAACATAAATAAATGGGCTGGCATTCCTTGAATAAATGTATGTCAGCCAGAACTGTACCAAATTTTAGGTCAATTACTGTAAAATCTACTGAATTATAGACATTTTTGTGTTTGAAGCCAGTTGGCTGTGATGGATTTTGTAGTCGTTTAATCTAATCTGTGGTCAAAGCTTTTGGACACTTGGGTGAAGAGAGAAGCGGAGCTGACCACCAGTTGATCACCACCTGGTACCTGGTGGTGAGTTGGATTGGATGGGGGGGTGGACGCTAAACAGATCTGGTTGATCAAAGGTGTACTGAGGCTTTGCTGGGAACACGTGGCAGAAAAACCCATCAAAAAGATCTTCAACTCCCACTTCCGACAGAGCTTCAATCATATCCCAGCGGAAGTGGGGGACATTGAGTTCAAATGGGTCATGTTCTGTGCTACTATTTTTAAGGTAGCTGCCCTGAGCTGTGGCCACAAGGTTGTTGGTGTCTCTCGTGGCGGCCAGCCTCGAACCAGGTGGTGGACACACCAAACTGAAGGAGTCCTATTGAGCCTTGTTAACTGGTAGGACTCCAGAGGCAGCTAAAGGATATCTGCGAACCAATCGGGCTAGATGTTGCTCAGGCAAAGGCTTGGCTGTAGGAGGAGTTTGATCAGACAAGCAGCTGAGGCAGGAGAAACAGGGATGTACCAACACTCTTTAGTAGAGGTGGGGTGCTTTTGACCTCAACCAGTTATGTCTTTAGGTAGTGGAAGGAATACTTTGAGGACCAATCCCAGCAGTACATCTTCCATGAAGGAAGCTGAGTCTGGGGACTTTGGGGGTGGGTTTGTCTATAACCAGGGCTGAGGTTGCCTAGGTAGTTCTCCAGCTCTCATGGGAGTGTAGCAGAGGGTGAAGCATCTCCAAATCTGAGACCATGGTTCTCAATCGGCAAAGGGTGAATTACCCTCTCAGGGTTGGGGAGTGGAATGCTGACTCAAGCTGAGGGGTTTAAGTATCTCAGGGTTTTGTTCATAAGTGAGGGAAGAATGGAGCTCAAAATCAATAGATGGATTGGAGCCGATTCTGCAGTATTGCGTACTCTGTACCGATCCGTTGTGGTGAAGGAGGTGAGCTGCCACCACAACCTGACTCCATCAGAAGCGGCAGATAATGGGATAGATGGAGTTCCCTCCAAACAGTTAATGGTGAAATGAAATGTTATGAAGCCAACATAAATCAAATAAAAGTCATAAAAGGTGCTTGTTTTTAGTCTCACATTTAAATAAACAAAATCACACTAATTTAAAATTAGTGTGATTTAAACAGATCAAAAAAAATGACTAGGGTCTCTTCAGAGTTTTCTGTGAGCACTCAGAAGTGTGACGTATTGAGAGCCAAACACAGGAATGCAAACAAGGCAGGAAATATCAAATACAGATAGTATGGGAGTGAAATGGTTCAGTTTGTTGCCTTTAATTATGTAAACTGACCTAAAACTCCAACAGCTGTGTCATTCTTCATCTTCCCAAAGGATAAGAAAGTTCGATGGATGTAGTTAGTTTAGCTCCTGGTGAAAATTACAATCCAAAGTCTGGAGACTGACAGAGCAGTTAATGTTTTGAAGAGGAAACCAGAAATATAAACCTTCAATGGAAGAACCACCGGCACCGGCTGCCTCCTGCTGTCTGGATGGGAGACTCCTTGAAGACTGTGTGACATCATTGTAAAGGTTGGGGGTTCTCTATGTGAAATGTGGGGCTTGAGTTCCTGACAGCATCACTCCAACCCCCCCAAAATGTTTTCAAACTGATACTCCTGTTGACAAAACTTGATTCTTCTTCTTCTGCTCCCATTTACTCTGAGAAACACTGAGACTGTAACCTCTTCAGTGTCCTACAGCGGTCTGCCACAGCTTTACCAACCAAGGAGGTAACTCTGCCCACACAGCCCACAAAAACTCTAAAAAAAAAGTCAGTAACGTTTTTAATGAGAGAAATGGACCATTTGAGTGTTTATGATAGTGTTTAACTAAAAGAAAAACATGAAAACTCATTATTTTTATATTTTATTTCATTTCAGAGACGCTTTTGAGGCTTGTTCCTGAATATCAAAAGCTTCAAAGACAAACCCAGCAGTGCCATCTAGTGGTCAGCTGCAGTTGCAGCAGCCACAAACTTCTAAGAAATGACACAACACCAAAGATTTGAATCAGTCCCCTCACTCTTGTTTTTTTCATATTGACGTATGAAGACTCAAACATCGTCGGTCACATTACCATGGAGATTTGAAACAAGCCTTGACAATGTTGATTTCAACAGACTAAAACAGTCTTTTGAGCTTCAGTGTCAAATGTCCCCTCTCTAGTTAATAGTGAAGTTTTAAAGATTTAGTGCAAATTGTTAGCACTCAGAATATGTTGATCAGTCCCAACTACTATTGTACGAAATTTTAGGTCAATATCTGCAAAATTGAATTCTAGCCATTTTTGGGTTTAAGATCAGTTGGTTGTGGCTGCCATTTTGAATGAGGTTTTCTCTAAAAGTAAATTAGTTGTAGATGTACAACCAATGATTACACTCAAAGTTTCATTAAATTTCATCCATTGGATAATGGGAAATTTTGCTAATATAAAGACAAGTCAAAACATTTGGAGGTGGGTGATAATGAAAAAAAGGACTGAACTGTGATCAAAATGATCAGATATATTAGAAGTGTTGTGAAGAGATGAAAGATCCATCCACCCTGGAGTTTTCAGCAGAGGATTCAGACATTGTAGATTTAACCCTCTTGAAACAAATGTTTTCTTATTTCACGTGGCAACAAATAAAATCAGCTTGAGAAGTTTCCTACAGAACCAAGAAAGAAGGTTTTAAGTCAGCACACATTGGATTTATTTTTTTGAGAATAAAAAAGGAAAAAACTGGTTCATTGTAACAACATGACCTTCAATGATGGCAGTTTCCACACTGTGTATGTAGAGACTGCAGAGTACTGACTGAGGAGGGGGGACTGGTGGAGCTCTCAGGGCCCATCAGTGCAGATCCCAGACAAGCAGCTGTGGAGAGTTCAGGGTTCTGGTTTGTACGATGAGGGGGAGTTAGTCCCGGGAGAGGCCTGCTCTGGGGCTGCAGACTCTGGCTGTGGTGAGGGACTGGCTGCTGCTGCTGCTGAAGCAGCTGGCTCTTTTTGAACCAACTCTGGCTCATCCTGGCCTGCCTGGGGTGGGTGGACCAGAACCCTGTCTATGAGGCCAAAGTCCTGAGCCTCCATGGGGCTCATGTAGCGATCTCTTTCCATCACGCTCTCTGAAGGTCGGAGAGAAAACAGGACGTTAGAGCTGAAGACTCCAACTGATATTGAGCACATGGAAATAATGGTGGCTGAAATTATCTGTTCTCAAATCTACAAATGACATTTATTCCAACAAAAGAAAACTCTCTCTTCAGGAAGCAACACAAACTTTATGAATGTCAATTTCAAATGTTTATTCAAAAGACTAAAGTCCATTTACTATTCATATGGAGACCTGTGTGTGAATAACTATGTCTATGTGTCAGCAAAATATCTTGTGATTCAGCTGAATGGATTTTATTGAAACTTTTAAAAAGTAATCACTCTGCATCTGATTACATTTTGGAGTCAACCCAAGTCAAGATGGCTGCCACAGCTAAGAAATCAAACTGAAAAATGGCTATAACTCAGTCAAATCACAGATATAAAGCTAAAATTTGGAGTGGTAGTAGCTGAGAGTCAATCACAAATTAGAGCCTGAGTACTAACTGATAGTGTGACATCTCACAGTTTTCAAGGTTTGACCAAAACAGCTACAAGTCTGCCATTTTGCAAGATAAGATGATGTTAGTCTGTTAGTCTAAAACGCTGGCATGAAAAGCTGGGGGCAAATTATTCACATGGCCTCCTGCTGGACTGGAGCAAAATGCAAAGAAAGGTAAAAAACAGATTTTTTAAAGATTAGAGCAGGGAGAGGTCTCACTCTTGTGCTCGCAGGACTGCACATGAACAGACAGACCTTTAAACCGTTAGCTGCCTCGCTAATGTTGGCACGAAGCGTATCAGCACTCGCTCATGTACGTCGGCTGTCAATGTTGCCTTGGTTATATCCTAATGTTGGACTAGTATCAATGTAAAAACTTGAAATTTATTGATGCGATTATTAAAATGTTTTTTGAATGTAGTAAACATTCACTGCAATATACCATTGCATTTTTAGTATAACACATAAACTGGATCCAGACTGATATATGGTATATGTTTGCAAAATTTTACAACTGCTTATAACACAGTGCTTTATTTTTTTCTTCTGTGATGACTAAAAAAGATGAGAGCAATAAACTGGTTGTTTTATACAGTTGTAGTTTAAGTAGAAACCAAAGTGGGCAGAGCAGCTTTATGACTAAATTTAAAACTACTGCCTGTTCAAAATGTACAGCATATGTTTTAACAGCTGTATTCAGATAAGAAAACGTGCTGTCGGTGAGCTTTTCACTGTTTCACAGCATATATTTGGTATTAGAGTATTTGGGTGTTTAGGGTGAAGCAAATTCTATCACCCAAAATTACATGCTCACAGCACCCCCAACCTGAAACGCTGCCAAGCTATGAACACATGGATGGAGGATAAAGTGCTGCAGAAACTCACCGATAGTTTCCAGTGCCTGCCCCGTATGTTTTGCATAGATGTTGTTGATCTGTCTCTTTAGCTTCAGAATTTCCTCAGCCTGGATGGCGATATCTGTGGCCTGACCCTGGACGAATAAAGTCTGGGCTTTACACTTTGGTGTTGCATTTTGGGCTCTGGGCATGTCTTAAAGGGCCTACTTACCCTGGCACCACCTGAAGGCTGGTGGACCATGATGCGGGCGTTGGGCAGTGAATGCCTCATGCCTGTTGTACCTGCTGCGAGGAGCAGGCTGCCCATGCTGGCTGCCTGGCCCACACACCAGGTAGAGATGGGGTTAAGGATGTACTGCATCGTGTCGTAAATGGCCAGGCCCGCCGTCACCACACCGCCTATATGAAGGAGAACACAGACTTAGACAAGTTTCAGGAGCATGAATCATTTTACTCAGAGTTAAAATGCACCACCTCCGAAACAGAAAAACACTTAGAGACAGCATCTTATAAAGATGGAAGACATTCAAGGTTAAGTCTGAAGAAACATTTCCGAAAGGACAAGAACCCAATTTACCAAAGGTCTCAGATGTACTTTTTTACTCACAAACACACTGATGTATATTTGACTAATTAAATAACGAAAGGAGTCGGATGGAATTTTAGTTGACCTTTAGTGAACAAATATAGACGAACAAAGGTTACATATACACGACAGCGTGTCGGAAAACTAAGCTAACAGCTCTGGTTTTTTCTTCTTCTGGTTCCTTTTATTTTCTCAAAGCATCATGGGATATATAGTTAGTTCTGAACCAGATGCAACTATCAAATCGTAACTAAATCTATAAAATAACAACTTCAATAATTACTTAATTAAATTATAATATCCCAAAACAAATTCTCAACACACACCACCTTCAAGACTTTTGTCAACTCCAATGAAATAATGCTGAAGGGTGCCGATCAGCTGCTGCCCAAAAGACCAACATAACACTGTAATAATGGAAACTAGGAAAAACTCAACATTTACCCCTGAAGGGTTTTCTTGTTTTTCTGTTTATAGTTTCTTTAATTTAGTTTTTGAACTACTGTATTTTCCACACTATAGGGCGCAATGGATTATGAGACGCACTATCAATGAATGGTCCATATATATATATATATAAAGCGAACCAGAGTATAAGGCGTATCATTGTGCACCTCACAATTCTTGTAACTTCATGAGGACCGCATACGCAACGCTCCATTCAAAATGGATGATTTTGGTGCTCTAGCAAAGCTGGTTCGCCTGCATCAGCATTTATATGATTCCTCTATGAGAGATCACAAAGATAGTCAAACGGTTCACAACTCATGGAAGAATACTGCACCGATGTAAGTGTCAAGTATAAACGTCTGCACCGCTCGCTCAGGTCCGCTCACGGAGCCCTGCGCGACTATAACTGAGCCTTAATGCTGCAAGTGGTGAAGCTTTGTAGTTTACCAAAGTCGTACTAAAACATTACAACTCCTTACATAAATAAAGGATTTTAAGGAGCACTGTCGTTTTTTGAGAAAACTGAAGGCTTTTAAGAGTGCTTTATAGTCCAGAAAATACAGTACTTCAGCTATGTTAGCCATTCATATATCCAAACATTCAGCTTTTTCACAACATTACAGCTCTGACTTTTAGTTTTTGCAACAGTTATACTTTTCGAAATATTTAAATGAATTTATATTTGCCTTTTCTCATTGAAAAGAATTGAGAACTATTTGAGATCTTTGAAATCTTCAGCATACTTGCTTCATTTTTAGATTTTAGCCACAAATTAGCTGGTTTTAGCTTTTAGGTATTGTTTAGCTAATTTTAACTATTAGCTTAAGTTTTGTGAATTTTAGTTTTTGTTCTGATATTGTTAAGTAACAATTCAGTTTCAGTTTCTTTAACACATTTCAGTTAAGTCCCTCAGTGCTCTGCATTCACACTGCAGTTTGCAGAAAATTACGTTTTTCTAGTTGTGTTCGATTTTGGTTTATAATTTCCGGTCAAACTTTAGTTCTCCTATTTTTGAGGTGTTTTCAAACATCTGCCAGTTCTCTCAGCCCCCACAGCTGACATACCTTTTTCATAATCAACATATAGAACTTGGGTTTTACAAAAACAAACTTAGTGCAAATGACGCTCCACTTCTCAGTGTTTAAAGTGTTCAGTGAGCGAGAGCCTTACCAGGACTGTTGATGTACATGTGGATGGGCTTGTTGTTGCTTTCTGACTGCAGAAAGAGCAGCTGGGCGATAACCAGACTGGCTACAGAATCATCAATCTGACCAGACAGGACAGGAGATGTTATTCAGACAATGTTAGACTTTTTTTATTTACAGCGACAGTCAGGATCCGTGGAGACACTTACAGGACCCATGACACAGATGATTCGCTCTCTCAGTAGCCGAGAGTAGATGTCATACGCTCGTTCTCCTCTCCCCTAGACAAAGAAGAAAATGTAAGCTTTTTTATTTTAATTGACTAATTAAAGGTCTAGCAATCCTTAAAGGAAGGCATATTGCCCACTGCCTGTCATGTCAGAGTTTTAAACCAAGATTATCTTATATTAAGAAAGAATGAAGTTACAGTTGTTTTGGTCAAACTTTGTAAACGATGTTATAATAATCTGATGTGATACTGTGAGCTTTGTTAGCACTTAAGAGTATGTTTTGTGAATGACTCATCTACTACCACATCAGACTTTAGGTTAGAGCCATTTTGGTGTTGGCTAAGGCTGATTGACCTGTGTTGACCATCTTAAATTGGGTTGACTCCAAAGGTTAATCAGTTGTACATGAACAACCAATGATTACTTTCTGGGAGTTTCAGTAATAACCGCCCATTGGTTCATGAGATATTTTGCTAACAGATGAACAAGGTTGACTTTAGTAATTAATGCTAAAGGTTTAAGCAAAAACCTTGTGCAATAAGTAGAACTTAGAAGTATGTGTTGTGATTAAGTCTCAGCTACTACCATGCTAAATTTTAGCTTAATAGCTGTAAAATGACTAAATTATAAACATTTAGTCTTTTCTAGGGTCAGTTGACTGTGGCAGACATCTTGAATTTAGTTGGCTCCAAAAGTTAATCAGCTGTAGAGGTACACTCAATGATTACTCTCTGAAAGTTTTAATAAAATCCATCCAGTGGTTCATAAGATTTCTTGCTAACAGGCAGACAATGGAACATGTCACACAAACACAGTCAAAAACATGATCACCCCTGGGGGTACGCAATGATATAACAGTTTCCTGTATAGACTGAGGCAAACAGAAAACCTGCACCAAGGTATTATTTAAGTCTCTGGATGTTTTGGGCCAAAGCTCTGACATTCAGTTTCACCCTGCACATGAAACAGATTAGAAAACACTAAAAAATACAAACATGATGTTGTATTCTTAAAGGTGAAGTTTTTGAGATGTTAGGAAAGAAAAAGGTGTGACACGAATGCAAGGAACATCTTCAGACATAAAGGGGTTATTTTTTCAAACCAGTCTGAGCCGGTCTTTTCCTGCCACTCACCGTCTGCTCCACGACAATTGGTATCAAAGGACTCCTCCATACAGGACTGTGGTGGATGGATCTGAACGTGGCCATGTTTAACACTCGCTAACACACACACAGAAAACAAAAAAAATCATGTAACAACAAACCCAATTCCAAAAATGTTAGGACGTGTAAAAGGTAATTTAAAACAAAATGAAATGATTTGCAAATCTCGTAAACACATATTTTTTAACAATGGAACACAGTAAACCTTTTACATGTTTAAACTAACAAACTCTACCATATTTTTGAAAAAAATGTGGTGTAAGGGACACATTTAAAAAAAAATGTTAAGACAAGTGCAACAAAAGGCTGTTAAAGTAAGTGCTCTGAATAGGAAACAGCAGGAGGGGATATGTTGTAACAAATTAGGTTAATTGGCAATAAGTCAGAATGAGGACTGGGTTGAAAAAGAGCATTTTAGAGAGGCTGAATGTCTCAGAAGTAAAGATGGGCAGAGGCTCACCAGTCTGCAAAAAAAAAAAAAAAAATATGCAAAGAAGAAACTATTTGTAAACACCATTAAGAAGCGCTGCAGACTGTGTGCTGATAACAAACAGAATGGTCCCCCTCCTCTTTAGTATGAAGGTTGTGGCATCTGTGGTCAGCACACAGTTTAAAAGCCTGCTTCTCTGATGGTATGGGGGTACATCAGTGCCTCTGGCATGAGCAGCTTACACATCTGGAAAGGCACCATCAATGCAGAAAAGTACATAAAGGTTTTAAAATAACAAATGTTCCCATTCAGAAATCTTTTTCAGGCAGAACCTTGCATATTTCAGAAATACAACAATAAACCTCATTCTGCACCCATTACAACAGCATGGCACTGAAGAAGAAGAGTCTGGGTGTTAAACTGGTCTGCTTGTAGTCCAGGCATCTCACAAATTAAAAACATTTGATATTATGAAACAAAAATATCTGTCAAAGATCCAGGACTGTTGAACACCTATAATCCTCCATCAAACCAGAATGGGACAAGTCAGTAAAAACCTTTTTAACATCCAAGCTGTTCAGAACAGGAAGCAAGCCTGCACGTGTTAATTTAATGTTTAAATGAAGTTAGCCCGGGGTGACAATGTGTCCAGTCGAAACATTTACAAAACAACAAAATCAGACTTTTTTTTCTAGATCGTACACCCTGAACCAGTTGTACCAGCCTTGACCCAAATGTCCAGAACATCTGCTCCATGTCCTCCTGGTTCGGTGCTGCTCGGGTCTGACAGGTTGACACAAACACAGCCGGCAAACTAACCAACAACCACCGACAAGTCAGAGCAAATCTATCGTTGTGGCCTTTCCTACTGAAAACAAGTTCTTATTAGAACAATGTTTAGTACTCACTCGTAGGAGCATTTTGAAGTAAGTTGTGATGTCTGCCTCTGTGTTTGACCCAAGTTGCACCGGAAGAAGTTACGGTTTGACCTACGACAAGACAGCTTTATGTCGTCATTTCCGTCCATTTAATTTCTTTTTAAACAACAATGGAGAATTACCGAGAGCCCATAGACATATATATTATATGGCCATATAATGTTTTATGAAGCACAGAAGCTTGTGGGAAAATGGTTTATTTATCAAAGGCGTTAAATGCTCACTACCGCCCCCTGCTGATCAAACATGTTTGAGACAATAAATGGTGAAAAATAAGAGTTCTCATATTCTGACATGGATTACATTTTTATTGTGTTGGCTTCAAAGGTATTTAAACAACACAACTGTGTGTTTAAAAAATATATATATTTGGTAAGAGAAAGATGCAGTTATAAAACTGAAAATATGAACTTGAACTAATAAAGCATGGGATATGTAAAAACTTAGCACTTTTAAATATAAAACAAGTAAAAGAAAAAAAAAACATATTCAGAGCATTAACATCTGTTCTGACCAAGATTTTTTTTCTTATTAAAATTTTTGCCATTAATTATTTGGAGTCAACTCTGTTGTGTTAGCAAAAAATTTCATGAATCACTGGACAGATTTTAATGAAAATTTCAGGAAAAATTCATTACATGCACCTTTATGTACCTCCATTAAAGAAAACACGAAAATGGCTATGATGCAGTCAGTTTTACAGATATTGTGGTAGAATCTGGTGTGGTTTTATTTCACTGCACATACTCCAAGTGTTACTCTGTAACTCATCGCATGAGATATTTGTTAAAAACTTTAGCATTAATTGTTGGGGCCAAACCTGTTGGTCTGTTTTAGCAAGATATCACCTAATTCACTAGATGGATTTTAATGAAATTGTATTTTCAGAAAGTAATCATCAGATTTACATCTACAACTGATTATTTTTTATTTTTTGATTAAGTTGATAAGTTGTAGATATGCATGTTATACAATAATGTTTCCTATAAGTTTAATTAAAATCAGTTCTGTGGTTCATGAGATATTTTGAGAACAGATATAAATCAGAAAAAAAAACTTTCATTTTTTGATGGATAAAATTGCAGTGAAGTAAAAACAGATTGCTTATTAAATGCCCTGGAGTAGAAGTACAAAAAAACCTTTAGAACTGTGTTGTGTTTCCTTTAAAGACAGGCTCCCTTAGTGAGTGATTATCATGGGGCAACTTCTCTAGTGACAGGCAACCATCCCAATATAAAAAACAAAACCAAAAAAAGTTATCATCAGAGTTACAATATGAAATGATGACATAATGTATTTTAACCCGAAATGTTCAGTCTTGAGTGTGGATGAAAGGAGCGTTTATAAATTTAGCCAACACACATTTATGTTTAACATATATTGCAAAACAAACAAACAAACAAAAAAAAAAACAAGTAAACTTTAAAAAAATGATATGTTCATATCACTGACTTAGATATAGAGAGTGATTGGAAGCACTGATTGATCTGAGATGGGATAGTGCCATAAGCACTAATCCAGACGTATTTCCTCTCTAAAGTTACTGAAAAGACAAGAACACACCAGCAGAATTGAAAAAGACTACAGTAACAGAAATCCATGTGCAATAAGACTTAATGCATTTTTAGATTTTTATCTGTGAATCACTTTTCGTAGACTTCCGTATGGCGGGATCTACAGCTCTCGCTGGAGCGGTTCGCAGCCGAGTGTGAAACGGCCGGGATGAGGATCAGTGCCTCCAAATCCGAGGCCATGGTCTTGAGCCGGAAAAGGGTAGAGTGCCTTCTCCGGCTCGGGGAGGATGTCCTGCCCCAAGTGGAGGAGTTTAAGTATCTCGGGGTCTTGTTCACGAATGAGGGAAAAATGGAGCGGGAGATC
>NC_051441.1:24769627-24777892 GCF_001649575.2 Kryptolebias marmoratus
GGCCTGGGAACGCCTTGGGATTCCCCCGGAGGAGCTGGTCCAAGTGGCTGGGGAGAGGGAAGTCTGGGTCTCCCTGCTTAGGCTGCTGCCCCCGCGACCCGACCCCGGATAAGCGGAAGAGAATGGATGGATGGATGGATGGATGGATGGATGGATGGATGGATGGATGGATGAATGGAGTATTGTGGTCTTTGAGACCTACATGGGGATGTATTAATGAAGATAGATCATTATCAAATATTAGGAAAAGAAATATAACAGATATTTGCCAAGAATTTTATAATCAAATACAGAATAAATATAATGATTATTTGCAAATTTATACTGATGGTTCAAAAGACCCCAAAAATGAAGCAACTAGTATAGCAGTACTGGTTCCTGAATTAAAGATTAATTTTTCAAGAAGAACATCTAATTATTTGAGTATATATACAGTAGAATTATGTACTATTTTATTAGCTTTAGAATAGATGGAGGATACTAATATAAATAAAGCAACAGTCTGTAGTGATTCATTATCGGCACTGTTGAGTATTGAAAAGGGAAGTACAAATAATAATCAAAATATATTATATGAGGTCATGGCTGTTAATCATAGATTATGTGAACAAAATAAAAATGTAATATTATTTTGGACTCCTGCTCATGTAGGTATTTTGGGTAATGAAAGTGCAGATAGATTGGCTAAGGAGGCTATTAAAAAAGAAAATATTGATATGCCAATAAAATTATCTAAATCTGAAGGCAAAAGTATAGTTTGGAGAGAAAGTAAGAAGATATGGAAAAGTAGATGGGAAAATGAAATAAATGGAAGTCATTTATATAGGATACAAAATACAGTTGATGTAGTAAAGATTAGAGGAATAAGTAGGAGGGAGGAGGTAATTATAAATAGAATAAGAACCGGTCACAGTTTTTTGAATGGAACTCTTTCTAAGATGGGGAAACATCTTACTGGTTTATGTAGTTGGTGTGATATTGTAGAAACGATGGATGTTTTTATTAGTTGTAGGAAATATGTAAATCAAAGAAGATTAGTAAAAATGGAATTAGGGCTTAATAGAGAATTGAAATTTGAGAATGTGGTAGAACAGAGGGGAAAAAAAGGTTTTTCGTTTTTAAAAAAATACTGGGCTCATTATGAGAATTTGAGATATAGATATTAGGAGTTAATAGATGGCAGTAGTGCAACAATAATGGATCCAAGCTGCCGTAACAATCTAAAGAATAAGAATAATAGGAGGAGTAGTGACACAGAAAACACAAAAAGCAAAACTACACAAGAACTTAGCTAAATACAGGAAAAACAAGAAATAAAACAGAATTACAGAAACATAACACAATGAACCAAATAAACTCAAAAACACTTAAATCTATGACAGCCGTGGTTCTGTGGAGGTCTGATCAACCTCTGAAGTCCCCCAGAGATGGAGTGACTGCTGGCCATAGACAGCTTTGATCCCAGTAAGGCATTTCCTGTCCTTGATAATGAGAAAAACAGCTATATCTGGTTTTGACCTAATGTAGGTCATTTTACAGTGTTTTTTCTGCTAGGCCCCCTTTTGGTTTATAAGAAAGTTTCTGTACCCCCACCCCACGTGGCACACAAACAATCTGAAATGAACTAAAAAGAATAAACTGCAATAAATTACAGGTTGCAATAAAATAACCTAAAACCTCAACAAACCACCTTTAAAGTGTAATTATTTGAAATCTAAATATATATATATATATATATATATTTTTTTTTTTTTTTTTTTTTCTTATTTTTATTTAATTTTTTACATCCTATTCAAGGTAATGTGAGTGGTGGGGCAGCACCCTTTTGCGCCCTCTATTGGCCAGCCGTCATTGGGCTATATGTATGCCCCATTTTTCCTTTAAAAAGAGAACAGTAAGTAGAAAGTTAATTTAAAAGTTCAGTTTGTTTCAAAATGTGAATTATTTTCAGAGCTTTTTAGCTGATGGAGACAGTTATAGTGCTGGCATAAGACTTAGGTTGCTCAAAGGGTTTGGCTCAATTGACTCAGTGCAGTGTGAATGTGAACCACACCAGCTGAAAATGGAACAAATGTTGCAATTTTGGTTCACAATTGAACCAAGTCTATGGGACTATCAGGTGTGAATGCACCCTAAGTATCTATAGACACGGAAAACAGGCTGACTATGTTGGGGAAAACATTCTGTTGTATATCTCTCCTCTGTCTTTAGTTTTCTGTATTCAGTTCATGTCTGGTCTGTTTGCACCAAGCTACTGACTGAAAAGTTATCTTCTAATTTTAGTTTCACAAATGGATTTTTAAACAGACAATCTCCACTGTTGTACACAGCAGGTTATACTGCAGTTATTCCTGCATTAATCATGTGAGGTCTAGAGTTAGTAGTGGCCACATGAATGAGCTGAAACCAGCAGAAGGTGTCCATGAAGTGGAATAGTTTTCATCCCAATGAGACTCTACTGGAGCTGCTTGCAGTTCTGATCACTGCTGACAGGGAGAAATGATAAATTTGAGGAATGTGGACACTGAAGTATGAATCACCAAAAAACATTATAAATTCCATTTAAAATTATCCAAATAGTTGAAAAACACAGAGAAAAAAACAATATACCGCAAGCTAACTAATGAAGTAATTCACATTATTTATTAGTAGGAACTACTTTAAGGGGCGAATGATTTTTTTAAGGTGAGGAGCAGCCCCATCTGCCCTTATGGACCGGGTGCACCTGATGTAAACAATACACAGTGATACACGTAGGTCTTCACAAGATGGCTGCCATAAATCTCGCCTAGCGCATTCACTGGCCATTCCAATGTCTGTGTTTCAGAGTACAGGACCTGCGTGTTGTTTATTTTGAAAGTTTCCAGCGGAAGTTGTACTGTGGTCCGGTCTGTATTCTTGTCTGCCTCGGGTTGGTTTCAAGCTCAGTGTCTCGGTAGGGTTTTAGGATCCAGTCATGTCAAACAGCAGCGCTCCAAGCAGCAGTTTAATCATCGCCCAGAAGGCAGTGAAGCAGCTGCGCCTGGAGGCCAGTGTCCGCCGGATAAAGGTGAGAAGTCTGACAGAGCATACAGTTTTACCCTAACTTTACTTTAACTTTACCCGACTCGCTCCTCTAGAACAACCGTCCGCGTACAGGGAGCGCATACGGAGCTCGGCGTCATCAATTTATCTTCTTAATTGGGCCTTTTTAAAAATTTTACACGCTATCAGGCAACTCTAAACTCAATTGGGATGTAAATTACACTTTTACAAATTTGAAACTAATTGACATTTTGCATAATTTACCCTTAACATTTCTATTTAAGTCAGATTTTCCATCTCAAACTAAACTAAACAATAGTCTTTATCACCCTCGCCTGAAATAGCTACAATATTTTTGCCCATGTTTGTGTACGTGTGTTCGTTTGTCTGTCGTGTTAGCAAAATAATTCATGAACCAGTGAACGGATTTTAATAAAAATCCTAAAAAGTATTCATTGGATTTACACCTACAGCTGATTAACTTTTGAAGGCAATCTAATTCAAGACGGTCACCACAACTAAGCAACCTTAGAAAACACAAACATTGTTATAATTCAATCAGTTTTACAGATAGAGCTGAAATTTATTGTTGTAGTAGCTGAGAGTCCTTCCCAATGCCTAATCAAAGAGTGAACTGATTGTGCAAGATCAGTTCTGAAATCAATGCCATTAACCATTGGAGTCTGTTAGCAAAATATCTTATGAATCGCTGAACAAATTTCAATGAATCTTTCAGGAAAGTATCATTGACTGGGCATTTACAGATGATTAGTTTTGGGGTAAACCCAATTCAAAGTAGCCGCCACAGTCAGCTTATATTAAAAAACTCAAAAATGGCTATATCTTGACAGATACTGTGCTAAAATTTGATGTGGTAGTAGCTGAGATTAATTCACAGCTCATAGTCTAAGTGCTACACATTGCACAACTTATTTGCTTAAGCCTTTGACATTAACTATTTGTCTCATACCCATTTGTCTGTTAGTAAAATATCTCACAAACCACCTGACAGATTGTAATGAAACTTTCAGGAAATAATCACTAAATATATATCTGCAACTGATTAACTTTTGGAGTCACCTCTGTTTAAGATGGCTGACGCAGTTAATTAACATTAGCCAATGCTAATAACGTCATCTGTTTTACAGATATTGAACTAAAATTTGACGTGGTTGTAGCTAAGAGTCATCTTTAACACACTGCACATCATTTATAGTGTTTGATCAAAACGTTTATAACTCCATCCCTTCTTATTATAAGTTATCTTAGTTTAACACTCTGGTACAAAAGGCTGTTGGCAAAACGCATTCCTACAAAAGCATGCTAGGCCTTTTAATTCCTACTAAAATAGCTCTTTTCATTTCATTTGGCTGTTGGTATGTTCTCAGTATTATTTCCTGGGACTGCCTTCAACTGCAACACTGATATCTTTGTTGATTGTGCTGCTGTGTGACTGCTTAGATTGTTCTGTTGATACTTATTTTAGAACGGAAGTATGATTCCCTGTGGGGGTGGGGGAGGGGTGATCCCAAAATAAAAAGGCATCACAAATTTTATCCAGTCTGAAAATTATTAGTCAAAGTTTAAGCAGCAAAACCAAACAGAAGATTCCATTTTAGAAACTTTGGTTAACAAAATCAAATTTAAATGGATGGCAACCTGTTGCATTGTGTCAGTCACATGTTGACTCAAGATTTAAACAAGACTTGGTTGTTCCTTTGTAAATTATTTGTGCCAGTGGAAGAAAAAGTGTCAACACAACAAGAAACATTATTTAAATTAAATGAAAATAAACAGTCAGGCAGTTGGAGGCTTCGAAAAGTAGTAAAAAGAGGAAGGGGACGCTGCAATACTTGTGGATGCTGTGTAACAGTTGCTGAGAAGAGTTGTGTATTAAAACCACAACAGTGATGACTTTTTTAAAAACAGATTCACAGGTTAGCACAGTAGTTTTAGGATATTTTACATTTTACACTTTGTTCATTCAAAATGCAATAAATCAAACTGCGATTTGAAGCAAAATGCAGGGAGTTAGATTTCACCTTTATAAAGTTTGGCAGATTGACAAAGACAGAAAAAAACTCAAGACCCAACATTCCCTGAAGGAAAGCATATCAGTCACCACCTTTATTGACAGCTTTAAAATCATCTTGTGTTGGGAAATGACAGAGTTGTACATGTATGGTCAAACCTTGAAAAAAAATGTTTTGGGCAATATTATGCAACTGTTGAAAATGACTTTCAGCTACACACCCACCAGATTTTATGTCAGTGTCTGCAAAATTAACTGAACCATTTTTGTGGGTTTTTAAAGTTAGTTGGCTGTGGCAGCCATGTTAAATTGTTATGGCTCTAAACGTTATTCAGATGTAAATGTTAATACAATGATTAAAATTTGTGCTGTGGTTCATAACATATTTTGGTAACAGACAATCAGAGTTAATTTTAATAGTTAAAGCTGAACTGAAAAGTGTTTAATGCAAACATCAGTTGAAGGAAAAACAAAAGATATGCTTATTGTAAAATTTACAAAAAACTATACTTTTTTTTTCTAATACTGAACATTGATGAAGCCACTTGGGTGTTTTCAGCTTTTTCTGTGACCCCCCCCGGATCCCCGATGTGTGATGTCCGCTGATCTGCTGAAGTTCAGCAGTTCATCAGTGAGTGGATGAATACTGGTACAATATAGTGCAGTTTGTAAGAATTAACTGTTCGAACCAGCCACAAAATACTGCTGGAGTTTCATTTTTTGGCTTCCCGAAAGATAAAAACCTTCCTCAAATTTTGATCCATAAGCATAGGAATTACTATCAGAACTCGAGTTTGGATCACTTCAAAGGGAAGCACCACTCCAACCCTCGTTACTGCGGTGGACTGGCTTTATGCCAATAGAGCAGGACTTTTTGCCAGGAGAAGTCCTCCTATTTTTAATTTTAAAAGAAAGGCAAATGGAGAGGCGGACATCACCACAGAGAAAGAGAGGAGAAACAGGAGGTTTTACTTAACGTGACGGTGAACACACACTGTCATTAAAAGGTCTGAGCTGCTTACAGGTCGACAGCCTGAGGTCAGTGTAGGATTCAGAGCAGTTTGTTACTGATGAAAAAAATATAAACAATCCATGTATGATTAAACAAATGTCATAGACTAAAACTGCTATTAGTTTTACTCTGGTGTGAGAGTTCATAAACGCTACTCTCAAGCACGGTCACATTGTTTACAAGTTAGCATCCGGTTAGCAACGAGTTAGCATTAGAATGGCTTTAAGTTAACAATGTTAGCTCTTTCCTGCCATCTTTATGTTGATTTGCAGTGGTGTGTGCTGATCTCATGACAATAATCTGGGGGTAATTGGTTCTTACCATTCCACGGTCCCAACTCGGTTGTCGACCTGATGGTCCTGGTGATCATCAGAATCTGAATCTGAAGAGTTTTCATCTGATTATAGAGATCCAGCTATCAGTTTAGGTTCATACTGGTATGGTTGTATATCCATTACTCCCACAAAGTCTTCTGGTATTTCTTTGTGCTCAAAAAAGGCTGCTTCTTCCATTTCCACTAGTAAACAACCGGACAGTTGTTTACATGCCCTGTGCCCCGGCCAGTGTTCTTGGCAGGGCATGTCATGAACCCAGGACAGAACTCCAACCCACAAATCACCCACTTTGGAAGTTATTGACTTAAACGCTAAAAACAGTTTATTAAAGTTTTAGGTCAGAAAAATGGGTCTCTGCAATATTGTGTGGATGTGTTTGACTAAATAATATATATAATATAATATATGAAATGTCAAACACAAACACATGCGGACACAGACAAAAACATTGCTCTGTCTTCGCATTTAGGCGATGAATGATTAAAAGAACTGATGAACAGCAGGACTTGAAACATTTGAGATCCTACATCCTGCATGAGTAAACCATCCATGGTTGGGTCACAGAGGCAACACGTCCAGGAGATAAACCCAGATATCTATTTTCCCAGTGACACTCTCCAGCTTCTGCAAGATTCCGAGGTGTTCCCAGGTCAGAGAGGATAAATAATCCCTCCAGTGAGTTATGGGTCTGTCCTGAGGTCTCTTCACAGTGGGATACCAAGAAAACCTTCAAAGGGAGGTGCAGGAAGCATCCTACTCAGATGCCCGAACCACCTCAACTGACATCTTTTAATGTGCTCTACTCTGAGCTCTTCCCCCCAGATCAAAGAGCTCCTCACCTTATCTCTAATACTGAGTCCAGCCACTGTACAAAGGAAGCTCATTTCATCTGCTTGTTTCTAGGCTCTTGTTCTTTCAGTCATGATCTACACCTCATGATCATAAATGAGGTCTGGAACATAAATGAACCAGTAAATTCAGAGCTTTGCCTTTTGCGGATGAGTCCCCGATCCATCTACTGCTCCATTCTACCATCACTTGTAAACAAGACACCCAGATACTTGAGCTATCTGTGGCAAAGACTCATTCCTTACTCGGACAGAGCATTCCACCTGTTTCCAGTTAAAAACCGTGGCCTTAGACTTGAACGAGCTGATTGTCATCCCAGCCGCTTCCACTCAGCTGTGAACCATTCCAGTGCATGCTGAAAGTCACGGTCTGAAGATCCCATCAGAACCACATTATCTGCTAAAACTCCCACAGCACTCCCCACAGAATGCCTCCGCAAATAAGCCTTCTGCAGATCTACAAAACATATAAACTGGAGAGTCAAACTCCAATGACCCCCTTAGCAACCCTGCAAGGGTAAAGATCTGGTCCATGACCAAGACGAAAGCCACACTGCTCCTCCTGAATACAAGGTTAGACAGTCAGTCGATTTCTCCCTTCCAACACCCTGCAGTAAACTTTCCTGAGGAGGCTGAAAAGTGTGATCCCTTGATAGTTGAAACACACTCTCTGTTCCCCCTTTTTAAAAATAGGAACCATCACCCCAGTCTGCTACTCCACAGACATTGTCCCGGTCCTCCATACAACATTGAAGAGATGTGTTTAGTATGGAAAGAGGATTCTGCCATTATCCGAGAGCCAGTGGCGCCGAATTCATTTTCTAGGTGGGGGGGCCACCGGAGTGTTTCGTCACCTTATTAATTTTACATGCATTGGATCATCGTCTAACATCAATAAAAATTGAATAATGAAACGCTTTTTCAGCTATGACTTTTTGTTCCAGTATATTATTATGAATAATGATAATTAGTTTAACCAACCAACAGCTTTATAAATGACCACAATAAAAGTAA
>NC_051441.1:24779686-24803292 GCF_001649575.2 Kryptolebias marmoratus
GACTCCGTGCTATCGCATCTGCAGAAACTTTTTGGTGACTGTTTTGACCCTGGACTGGAGCTTTAAGAATTTGGTCCAGATCTCAATGCTGTAGGTTTTATTTGTGCTTCTGTCTCTATATAAACACAGAGTCACGTTAGTCACAGTCTGTGAGAGTCGCGTGCAGTCTGTGCAGCCGTCTGGTGGGAACACGCAGCGCAGTGGCAGGGCCGGAAAGTGGGGGGGCCAATGGCCCCCTGGCCCCAGTGGTTCCGGCGCCTATGCCGAGAGCGCACATATTCGATTTGCAAGCAGGATTTCATCTCTTGCCTTCAAAACTTTTAATGCTTGCACTCAAAACTTCTGCTCTCTTTCAAATGCTCTCTTTTCTCTCTCTCAAAACTTCTGCTCTCTTACCAATATTTTCTTTTCTCTCTCAAATCTTTGTGTTTGCGCTCAGATTTTCTCCTAGCGCGCAAAACTTCTCTGTCTCTCTCATGGATCGGATGGGCTTGCAAACCTCTCTGCTCGCTCGCGGATTTTTTCTGCTTTCTCGCGGATTTGAGCACTGTCGCCTAGCAACCGTTCCAGCCAATAGAATGACAGTGTTCCTCTGGGTGCGCTTGATATTTTCTAGTGGGTGTGCTGGTGCGGCTACATTGTGGCATCTGTTTTTCCTGGGCTGCTCACTAGATGTAGGGAGAAACGACTTCAGCTTTCAGCTCAGTGTTATAACGTTCCGTCATGACATGCTTTCAAAAGAATGGCCTTTGAATTTGTTTTTTTTTTTCATGTTAGTGATTTTCTGGCTGGTCAAAACATAAAGAGAACTTAAGGAGAACTTTGGCCATATGGGCTGCGACCAATAGCTTTGCATTCACAACAGACAGCAGGTCCGTGTTCTCTACGTTAGTAAATAACAGCCCAGCAACATCTCCAGCTGCTATTGATCGCTAACAGCCCACTGATGTGAGGCAGGAGTATGGAGTTCCTTTAGTGCGAAAAATATGTTTGTGTCTATGTAAGGCATGTATGTAGCATGCTATGTATATGTTAGGTGATATGTAAAGTGATATGTTAGGTGATATGTAAAGTGATATGTAAGGTGATATGTAAAGTGTATATGTATTGAGGTTTGAAAACGCAGATCCGATCTGTGAGAGAGAGAAAGAAGTTTTGCAAGCGAGGAGAAAATTTGAGCGCAAACAAAAAGATCTGAGAGAGAAAAGAGAATATTTGAAAGAGAGCAGAAGTTTTGAGTGCAAGCGTTAAAAGTTTTAAAGGCAAGAGATGAAATCCTGCTTGCAAATCCAATATGTGCGCTCTTGGATAAAGGCAGAATTCTCCCTCCATAGTTTAGGAGATCTCAGTGTATTTTCAAGGACACAATTTTTGTAAATAAAAGTTAAGTATTTTGAAAAGTTAGGTGCTATGAATTCGGTTGTATCTATCTCCTAAATGAGCTGAAAGTTTTGATATATTAGTCAGTCCCTCCAGGATTTCGCGGGCATTTTTTGTGATTGTTTTTTGTGATTGCATTTTCCTAAAAGTTGCGGTGAAAAGTTGCGATTTTTTTTTTTTTTACTAAAATCAATAAAAAACCATAACTTTTAATATATAAACCAAAAATACTTACTAGTTTTGTAAGATAATTACCAACAAACATTGACATTATCAAAAGGTGCTTTATTTGAGAACTTTGATAGCTTATAAACTGACATTCATGACCATTTCTGGATTGTCCCTCGTCTGCCGCTCTCCTCACGTTTTGCAGACACAAAGTGTTTGTCGATGTGTTTATGTTCGATGATTAAACTGCAGGACGTGCAATACAGCTTCCCCCACACTCTCGTGCAGCTGGGTAGGAAACTGGTTTGCGACCGCAGTGAAGTTAGCTTTAAGTTGGATATTGGATATTTGCGCTCCGCGGAGTTAGCTCACGGCTGACCTGAAACAGGAGTGCTAATGTTGGCCAGCCGTTCTCTGCTGGCCCCTTCTCTCAAGTGCAGCGGTTCACTTAGGGATGGCTAAATCAGCCGTGAGCTAGACGCCGCTAACTCCGCTGAGCGCGAATATCCATTATCCAACTTAAAACTAACTTCACTGCGGTCTTTTGCTTTGTGGGCAAATGTGAAGCATTAGCGCACATTTTGGCTTTGGTCGCTGCTCCTGCATGCTCCCGGCATTCTGATGTTAACAGGATGTGACGTCACATCTCTTCTTCGTGAGTTATTTGGGGTTATTTTGGTTAAAGTTGCGGGAAAGTTGCGGTGTTTTGGGCAAAGTTGCGATTCCGCGGGTTTGCTTGATTTTGCGTTAATAGTTGCGATCGCAACATCGCAAAATCCTGGAAGGTCTGATTAGTGGCTGAAATAGCACTAAGTATGCAGAAGTAGTTAAACTGCAAAAATGTATAAAAAAACCCAGATGGTAACAGTAAAACAATAGTTAACTAATAATAAATGTTTAATTCTCTCCTGTTTTTGAATTTTTCCAGGTTTCTCAGGCTGCTGCAGAACTGAAGACATTCTGTTTGCAGAATGCTCAAAAAGACCCACTCCTGAATGGGGTACCCTCAAGTGATAATCCATTCAGGCCTCCCAAGTCATGTGTCCTTCTCTGAGGTGTGAGCGATGCTCTGTTTTTTATCTCTCTGTTTATAATCTCCTAAAAGGTTTTCTTCTCTTTGTGTCTGATCATTTTTATGACCTGCCACCAAAACTCAATTTTACAGTTATTGACCTAAAATTTGGTTTGGTAGTAGATGAGACTCATCCTCAACACATATTCTGGGCACTAACAGATTTCCCAAGATCTTTAAAAATTATGCCATTACCTATTTGTAGACAGCTCTGTCTGTCAGTTAGCAAAATATTTCATAAACCACTCCACAGATTTGAATGAAACATTCAGAAAATAAGTGTCTGTCCCACAACTAATTAACTTTAGGAGCCAAAACCAATTCAAGATGGCTGCCACAGCCAACTGACCTTTAAAAACACAAATATGAAAGTTCATGAATATTATGTGAAAATTTGGTGTGGTGTAGAAGAGAGTGATTCACAACACATTCTCCAAATGCTACTTATTGCATAAGATCTTTGCTTTCAACTTTGCCAATACCTCTTGAACCACTGAGTGGATTTTAATAAAACTTAAAAAAAAAGATTGTTGGTTATACATCTAAAACTGATTAACTTGTGCAGTCAAACTAATTAAAGATGGTTGCCACAGTTATTCAACATTAGCCAACACAAAAATGGCTCTATCTCAGTCAGTTTTACAGAAATTGTGCTAAAATTTGGAGTGGTAGTTGCTGAGAGTCATTCACAACAAATACTCTGAGCATGACAACTCACAGTATTGCATGAGATTGCACATGCTGTTATTTTCAAGGTTTCAAATTTTAAGATTTGACGAAAATTGCTACAACTCCAGGGTTTCCCCCAGAAAAGAGGCTAAGCATGTTGATAGGTGGCATCGGCTGATCGCCAGCCGACCGTGATTTAGTAAAAAAGTATGATTAAAGTTGACAATAAAGTTGAAAATATGGCTATTTATTATGTGATATTGTAAGATATGTGTCAGATATTTACACAACTACAGTTTTGTGAAAAAGGCACTTTTGTTACACTTTTTAAACAAAAATGCAATTAAAATGAATACAACTTGATTGACAAGCCATTAGAGATGTTATATTTTACTTATTGGTTGGTTTATTCATTTTAGTCAGTGTAAAGTACACTGCTGAAAAAAAGGGAACACTCAAATAACACATCTTAGATCTGAATGAATGAAATATTCTCATTAAATACTTCGTTCTGTACAAAGTTGAATGTGCTGACAACAAAATCACACAATAAATTTTATTTCCATTGATGATTTTTTTAACCAATGGAGGCCTGGATTTGGAGTCACGCACAAAATTAAAGTGGAAAAACACTACAGGCTGATCCAACGCTGATGTAATGTCCTTAAAACACGTCAAAATGAGTCTCAGTATTGTGTGTGGCCTCCATGTGCCTGTATGACCTCCCTACAATTCCTGGGCAAGCTCCTGATGAGGTGGCGGATGGTCTCCTGAGGGGTCTCCTCCCAGATCTGGACTAAAGCATCCGCCAACTCCTGGACAGTCTGTGGTGCAATGTGACGTTGGTGGATGGAGCGAAACATGATGTCCCAGATGTGCACAATCGGATTCAGGTCTGGGGAATGAGCGGGCCAGTCCATAGTTTCAATGCCTTCATCTTGCAGGAACTGCTGACACACTCCAGCCACATGAGGTCTAGCATTGTCCTGCATGAGGGATCTGAGGATCTCATCTCGGTACCTAATGGCAGTCATGCTACCTCTGGTGAGCACATGGAGGGCTGTGCAGCCCTCCAAAGAAATGCCACCCCACACCATTACTGACCCACTACCAAACCGGTCATGCTGAAGGATGTTGCAGGCAGCAGATCGCTCTCCACGGCGTCTCCAGACCCTGTCACGTCTGGCATATGTGCTCAGTATGAACCTGCTTTCATCTGTGAAGAGAACAGGGTGCCAGTGGCGAATTTGCCAATCCCGGTGTTCTCTGGCAAATGCCAAGCGTCCTGTACGGTGTTGGGCTGTGAGCACACCCCCCATCTGTGGATGTGGGGCCCTCATACCATTTGTGCAGACACATCCACATTTGTAGCCTGCTGGAGATCATTTTGCAGGGCTCTAGCAGTGCTCCTCCTGTTCCTCCTTGCACAAAGGCGGAGGTAGTGGTCCTGCTGCTGGGTTGTTGCCCTCCTACGGCCTCCTCCACGTCTCCTGGTTTACTGGCCCATCTCCTGGTAGTGCCTCCAGCCTCTGGACACTACGCTGACAAACACAGCAAACCTTCTTGCCACAGCTCACATTGATGTGCCATCCTGGATGAGCTGCACTACCTGAGCCTCTTGTGTGGGTTGGAGTCTGTCCCATGCTACCACGAGTGTGAAAGCACCACCGACATTCAAAAGTGACCAAAACATCAGCCAGAAAACATAGGTACCGAGAAGTGGTCTGTGGTCCCCACCTGCAGAACCACTCCTTTATTGAGTGTCTTGCTAATTGCCAATAATTTCCACCTGTTGCCTATTCCATTTGCACAACAGCATGTGACATTGATTGCCAATCAGTATTGCTTCCTAAGTTGACAGTTTGATTTTACAGAAGTTTGATTTACTTGGAGTTATATTGTATTGTTTAAGTGTTCCCTTTATTTTTTTTTGAGCAGTGTATTTATATTATTTACTGTTTGCTTTTGCTTTTTTGTGCTGCCATCTCAATGCTTGTTTGATGATGGAGCAAGCCAATATGTACGTTCAGCACATCTTGCCTATACGTCGTACAAGGAGCTTCAATGAAGACCCCAAAAAAGTGGTCCACAAAGAAGGTGTTGAGAGAATTTCAAGGATTGCTGCTTTTAGTTTAATCACACCAAGAAGAAACAATCTTGTCTTTATGGACTTAAACAGAATAAACAACAAAAAGAGAGGATCCATAAAAATGTTTTCACATACATTGACATAGGTTTTTGATTTGTTTTGGGCTTTTTTTCTTAAAAAATGTCTTTCACTGTCTTTCAATGCACACCAGTCATTGGTTCTCGCGCACCAGTCATTCGGTCTCACGCGGGTCATACATTTGCGCAGAGGTAATTGGCTATCGCGTGCCGGTCATGTGGTCTTGTGTGTGGGTCTGTACGTAGAGCTTTTGTCCACTTTGGCGCTTCATAATCCTCTGACTTCGAAAAAAAAGGAGTCCAACATCTTTTCACTCTTTCTCCATGACATGTTGTATGTGTAGTAGGTGCTACTGTGTAAAGAGGTAGAGAAAGGTAGCGGTTTTGGGGGTGTGGGTGGAAAAAAATGTATAAAAAATTACGTATTTTACAATAAACAAGCGGAGCTTAGCCTGGCAGCGGGGACAATAAAGCCTGGCGGCGTGCCAGGCTTATAATACACTGGGGAAAACCCTGAACTCTGTTATTTCTTAACAAAAGATGATAGTTGAAAACTCAATATGCATTAATACAAGGAATGCTAGACCTTTAATGTTCTTTGTATCTGTCTTGGAGTATGATGATCTTGAACAGTCCAAAGCTTTTTCTCTCATTTTTCTGGACATTATTGTTTGACAATAACCCACCTCAGTAAGGCTAAAAACCTGAAGCTTCAGCCCTCCTGCATCAACATTATTGAAACAAAACTCAGTGCATGTTCACATGTTGAGTACATATTGTGCCATGGGACTTTTTGATTTGCCATAAATTGTTGTAACTTCCTGTCTGACAGTTTGTCAGACCTGTACTTCAGTTTGTAGATGAAGACATTGTTGCACGGCATCATGTGTGGTTTAAAACAGATCAGCTGTTTGTACAGAGCTGCTCATGAGCTTTAGAAATGTCTGGAAATCTCTAAAAGATGTTGTTGTATGAGTAACATAGTGTGATGAGCTTCTTTCTCATCTTTCATCAAAAATATAAATGGGAAAAAGAAAGTCCACCCTTTTTCAGTTCTGGGCTTTTATATCTTAGAAGATAACAAAAATGATCTTATTTTTAACCTTACTCTACAAAAACACAACATATTCCACTGTCATTATTTATTAAACATAAATAAATAAAGTCAAAAGGGAAAAGCTGGGAGTGGAAAAACTGTCTACCTCATGATCCAGCAGCTTGTAGAATCTCCTTTAACAAACAATAACTTTAGTGGTTTTGTGTTTGACTTTATCAGTCTCTCACATAGTTGTGAAGGAATTTTGTCCCACTCTTCTTTCTAATGTTGTCTCAGTTCATTGAGGTTTGCACACATTCACTAGTGCATAGTTTGGTGAATTTTGAAGTGATGTTCTGTTTAATAGTGATCATTACTCAGTACCTCATCAGCCATGATATCAGTCAGCAAGCATGGAGTAAGGAGAAAGAGGCAGGTCTTCCTCTAGGCGAGGCTAATGGCTAACCAAACGAGGTCTTGAATCAGTTTTTTTTTTTTTTTTTTTTTCAAAAACAACATACTGGTGTGAAAGAATGCTACACTGACTAATATTAAATCTTTACAAATTTGCATGAAATCATTTGTTTAGTTTATCACTGTTTTATCAACTGTACAACCGTGTTACTATGCTAATATATGTGTGCTGAGCATAGGCTGTATATAGCCAGGGGTGCTGAGGATGCTGAATGAATCAGTTCACCATGAATTGAATAAACCTTTGGACTGACTAGAAGTGCTGATCAGGCTGACTGATACATTCAACAGCCTCAGTACTATCAACATACACGGTTATCTAAGATCTGCACACGTACATTCTCGTAGTAACACAGATGTTCGGTTACGAAGACGGTGACAAACTAAACAAATGGTGTCATGCATAAGTTTAGAGCTTTACTATTAGCTAATGTAGCGTTCACTAACACAAGTTTGTTGTTCTTGAGAAAGAGTTGTTTATAAACTTGAAAAGTAATGAAGAACTGGATCTTGTTTGGCTAGCCATTAGCCTAGCCTGGAGAAAGACTTTGTCCTTTTTTCCATACTTTGTGCTCTATGACTGATGTCACAGCTGTAAAGTATTAACTATCGATTACTATTTGACAGAACATCATTTCAAAAATGACTAGGCTATTGTTTTACAGTCCCACTACAGTATTTTAATCAGGTTTAGGTCTGGACTTTGACTGGAGCATTGCAACACCTTGGTTTGTCTCTTTTTGAGCTTTTCTGTTGTAGATTAACTTCTGTGTTTGGAATCATTGTTCTGTTGCTTTGTGACCCAGTTTGGTCCAAGCTTCAGCTGTGAGACAGATGGCCTCACATTTGACTCTAGAATCCTTTGGTCTATAGAGGAGTTCATGGTTGACTCAATGACCAGGTCCCATGGCTGCAAAACAAGCCCAAATAATCACACCTCCACTGCTGTGTTTGACCATTTGTAAGAGGTTTTTGTGCTGGTATACTGTTTGGTTTTCTCCAAACATGTTGCTGTGCATTATGGGTAAACATATCTTCTTTGGTCTCATCTGTCCAAAGGATATTATTCCAGAGGTCTTGTGGTTCACGCAGATAAAACTTTACAAATCTAAGCCGTGCTGCCATGTTCTTTTAAGAGAGAAGAGGCTTTCTCCTGTAGTCCTTTTAAACAAACCATACTTGCCCCTGTTCTAACTGCTCTCTTGTGACCTTTAACCTTTTCTTTTTGCACCCCTTCAGGGAACAGGGAAGATGGATCCAATGTGAACAAACAGTCCTTTACAGGAGATGTATCTCCTGCAGAAAGAGCAGATTAATGCCTGTGAATTCACAAAGTGCCTCACTGCTGTTGATGATAAACATGAGACTACATGAATGTCCACCGACCCTACAGCTGATAACAAAAACAGAAATGAAAAATATCTTTATATCAGATTGAGTTTTTTTTAAACAATTTCCAGAATCCAATTAAAAATTATTATTAATTCAACTGTTTTTTTCTTCATGTTTCAAATGCAGAAATATTACTTTATAAAGATGTAACATTGCAAGAAGTTGTTTTTTTCCTATAGTTTGGTGTCCCTTTTTCAAACCAACATTGTAGCTGGTTATTCTTGTGACTATTTCCCATTAAATGTTAACTTGGTTTTAATTTTAACTAATCAGAGAAGAATGGAAATTATTTTGATGTATTTTAGGCAATTTTCCTGTTTTTTTTTTTTTTGTATTTTTGGGCTTAGTGTTTGTTGTTTGTCTTTGTTCTTAAACATTATGATATGAATATCACATTTTTGGACTGTTAGCTAAATTGAACATTTAATTCCATTTCCAAAAAATCAAAAACCATAGTTCAGTCCTGTTGACACTGTTTTGTTAATCTCTGTGCTATTTTTCTCTTAGCTTTGCTTCAATCTGTAGCTCACCTTCAATGATATTATCAAGTTATTTGTTTAATATGCAACATAAATTATTAGCAATCATGTATTTGTCTTGCTTTGTTTTTTCTTGGTGCATTTCAATGTTTTCTTCTTTTACTCTTACTAGTGGATAATTTACAGTACTATAGATGTTTGATTTGTCTTATCTCGTACTACTTTTGTCCAGTTTATACACACTCTGCACAGTATGTTTTCAATCAGGTACAAGGATGAAAACAGTTAAAAAGTGTGTGCATGGGTTTGACTGTTAGCAAAATATTATGAACAACAGGATGAATTTGAATAAAACTCAGAAAATAATCATCAGATGTACCTCTACAACTGATTAACTTTTGAAGTCAGACTGATTTAAGATTAGCTAACTGAACTTGGAGAGCACAGAAATATCTGAAATTCAGTTTTATATTTAAAATTTTGTGTGGTAGTAGCTGAGACTGATCCCTAACATATTCTGAGCACTAACAGGTTGCACAAGATCATTGTTTAAAATATTGCCATTAACTATTTTGTGTCAATTTTGTCTATCTGTTAGCAAAATATTTCATAAACCACTGGACAAACTGCATTGAAACCGTAAGAAAATTATCATTGGATTTACATCTACAACTCATTAACCTTTGGCACCAACCCAATTCAAGATGACTATCACAGCCTACTGATCTAAGAAAGATAATTAGTGAATTTTACAGATACAGGCACAAATGACATTTTTTCCCTTTTGTTAAAGAAAGAAAAACGATCCATAAAAAAATTGAAACTGATAAAAGTAATTAAAAATATAAATACTGAAAATCAACAAATGAAAATCAGATATTGCTAACAAAGCTGGCCTTGACAAAAAGCATAGAACCCCTAGAAAAGATTGAAAATAATTGTCCACAGAAACATGCTAAACTCTGGTGAGTCCTGTAATCAGCATCACAGGTGTCTTCAGTCTTTTAATCAGTCAGTCTGCCTGTTGCCTGTTGAGGGTGAAAAGTAGTCACAGGGCTGTTTGGTATCATCAGCCTTTACCATGATTGCTCATGTCAAGATGCTGTTAATTGGTTACAATCATACAATCGTTCTACAACAATGTATATAGAAGCTGAGCTCTCTGGACTTTAATACACCATTCTGTAACTGGATCCTGGACTCTCTTACAGACAGACCACAGTCAGTGAGTGATAGGGAAGAGAACCTCACACTGGGCACCAGCTCCCCCCAGGGCTGTGTGCTCAGCCCTCTCCTGTTCACTCTGTTGACACATGACTGCACTGCCAGGTTCAGCTCAAACCATATCATAAAGTTTGCAGATGACACAATTGTAATGAGTCTCATCAATAACGATGACTCACTGTACAGTGAGAAGGTGGAGCAACTGACTAGGTGGTGTGACAACAACCTCTCCCTGAATGTGGAAAAACCAAGGAGAGGGTTTGGACTTTAGGAGAGACAGCAATGAGCACCCCCTGCTGACCATCAGTTATACTGCTGCTGAAAGGGTCAACAGCACAAAGTTGATATCTCACTTTTACATATGCTGAAGGCATATAACAGAAGTGACAAATAAAGTGAATTTAGTCCTAGATGGTACTGCTGTACCATATGAAAGTGATCTGGGTTGGATTTGAAAAAGTTGGATCTGTCATATTCAGACTGTCATAAAAACATCAGATGTGGGGAAAAAGAAAAAAGGATTTCAGCCACTTTTGCTTGCAGTGTGAATGTAGCAGGTATTGTAATTTTATATGAAAAAATAATTGTCATTATATCATTAAAGAACATGACAGACAACCATTCAAGCTCTAAAATAAAAGAAATTTAAAATCTTAAATGAACCTTATCCAACAAAAATTTCTATTAGGCAGAGATTTAAAATTGAGGGAAATTGTTGTACTTTCTGTGATAGTGACTTAGAAGATTTGAATAATCTCCTTTTTTGTATTTCTTATTTCTTTCTTTATTTTTTGTACTCCAATCCTTCTGGAAGGACATGTGGAGCTGGCTGCAGACCGTAAGGGGGTCGTCAAATCAGCTATTGATTTTTATTTATTTAATAACGTTGATTAGGTATAAGTGTCTTGAAAGCAGATTTTGGAACATGTTTTTTTAATTGAGAAAGTCCCTTTAGTTGTACAAAAAGGAAAGACTAAGATGGCTATAAATATTAGTGTTGTGTCCTTGTCACCAGAGGGCACTGCTGTGACAGCATAGGGCAGAAGAGACTGTTATTGGGCCTGTGAGCCTCCTATACCATTTACAGTGTGGAAGAAAATATTACACAAGAACATGCTCATCATAAATGCTACTGGAGATGTAAGATGAAGTGCCATTTTACAACAGTGTTTAGGTCCAGAGGGACAATGTCTGTTCTACACACCACCAAAACAAGATACAACATTTGATGAAGCCATGGCTGCACTTGAAAGACATTTTGTCCCCAAAGTTAATGTATCGGTGTGTGGACACACATACAGACAGGTGTTTATTTTGCCAATGAAACAGGGAGCCAGGATGTTGCTGCACTAAGAGCTTTAGCTGCATTGTGTGGTTTTGGACTGATGGAAGGTGAACTAATAAGAGATCAGTTCGTTTCTAATGTTTATCTCAGTGCTGTGAAGGGTGTGTTGTTGCTGGATGAGGACCTCATGCTGGACAAAACTCTAAACATTTCTTGTCAAGTGGAAGCAGCAATTAAAAATTCTACACTGCTCTCAGCTGCAGGTACAGTCCAGCCTTCACCTGTACAGGTTGTAGATGCTGTAAATGCTAATTTTCAAAGAAAAAAAAGGAGTGTGCTCATCAAACCTGTGGACCTCCACGCCATGTTCATTATAAAGAAGAAAATCATAAAAGGCAAAATACTCAGAATACAAAAATACTGCTTGAAGCTCCATTTCTAAACATTTTGGCTTAGTTATAACCAGCTTGTGTTCAGGGATTCTGCTGAAATGATTTGAAACTCCCTTTTACAGCAATGTTTACAAATATGATCAGAGATCAGAAATAAATGTTCAAAACACCAACTGTTGTTTAAAGGATGCTTATAAAATAAACTGGCGGTATTAAGACATCTGTTTGCAGGAATAAAGACAAACCCTGTGATCTATGGAGATGAAGCATCTCTCAGCACTTTTATCTTTAACAGAAACACCACTGATATTCAGAGGAAAACATCTTGTAGTTCTTAAGTCTCTGGGAGAAAAGGTTGTGTACCTGGCTCACGAAAGACACCAGAGCATGGTTCACACGAAACAACACCTCAGAGAACTTTATTCTTTACACAGCCATGCACCCAGACAAGTTGTTTGTGACACCACACTGGTGGATTTTTCCAAATTAATGGTGGAGGATACAGAAATTAACAAGAGAATTGTCTTTTGTGGTGATTTATTATGTGCTATAGCAGGTCACAAGTTCAAAAAGAGCACAAGGAGTCTGCAAAAGTTGCAGCCGAAGTAAAATGTAAAACAAGCAGTATATATCTATCTGGGGGCTCATGATTTGTGCCGATTCAAACTCAGAACCAATCAGGTTCCAGGAAGTGCCCATAATCCAAGCATGCACAAACCCTAGAACCAATCAGCTGACAAAGAGCTTCATGGCCAATATGTGCTTGATTGCTCATATTAGAAATCATAACATGAGGACCTTATGATCCGGTAATCAAAATGAAATGTTCTTATTTAGAAGTAGTCATAATACCCTTTATATCCAAAAATATGTATGCTTTTTTCAATTATTCATAACTTTATATAATTTTGCATCCACAAATGTTGATTACTTAGCTTTCTGTGCATTGTTTTGTTCAGTGTCTTTTTCAACTTTTTTGACTCATGAATGAAATTTAAAATGTTTTTCATAGATTCATTGTCATTTTTTTTAACTTATGTGCAGTTATGGGACAGGACAGCGTTTGCGGTCCTAAGTAGATATCTACTTAGGACCGCAGACGCTGTCCTGTCATATCCCCTGTCCTGTCATATCCCCTGTTTGGGAAATTTTGTTATTCTAGGGTATTTTTGGAGAATTATTACTCATAATCAAATTAACAGTCCAATAAACTCCAGATTGACAAAAAAGAGAGAAAACAACAAAAATAAAAACACCAAGGAGGTGAATACTTTTGAACCTGTGTGCCACCTACAAATGCTGTCCCGTACACAGCTGTGTACTTGTAATTTTACCCTTTTTTTTAAAAAATTCCTGTTTCAGGAGAAAAGCTCTTCCAACTGCCATGTACTGATTATTTAACTGGAATGTTGTTGGGAGGCGCACGTGACACAACCTTGACTTTGTCAGGTGCAGTGGAGAGTGAGGCAAACCCAGAGCACAGTCTCATCGTGGTTCCAGGAAATAAATAATTTATTTTAAATAAAAAAAAAACAAAAATAAAATGCTGACAAGGTAGCAAATCCAAACTCCAACTCAAATGACCAGACAAGGCAAGACATGAAAGCGACAATGGACCAGCGAGTAATGGAGGACATGACCAGGTTTTTAAAGCAGAGGGTATTTAGGGAAAGTGGGCACAGGTGAGTGATTACAAACCAGGAGCAGGTGGAGATGGGCAAGTAAACAAGTGAGTGACTAAGGAGAAGTGAATGATAATAGGACTACGAAAACACAAGGAACAAGAACTGAACTAAGACAAGACTAAACATAAAAATAACTAAATAACAAAATAAAATAAAGAATAAACTCAAACAGAAACATGAATCAAAAACACGAAAACCCCAAATCCTGACAGACTTGAGGAGGGAAAGGACAGAAAAGATGACAACTTTGTTCACAAGAAAAAAAATAGGAACAAAATATAATTGTGAATCCTGCAAATTAGGACCTATGAGCCATCATCCTTCATGAGATCCTTCATGCATGAATATCTTTTTGTTTGAGAACCAGCAAACAGAACATCAGCAGACAAAGCAAAGTCACATCTATGAGGCAAGACAGCCTTCAGTTCACCTCTCTGAACAGTAACAGTTTTAGTTTGCTGTCAGATTTGTTGTTTTAAGAACAAGCATGTTTATCTGATAAAGAATAAAGTTGGTTGTCTGTGTCCATATCCAAGATATCCCTGTAAGTTACCCCATGAGTTTTGTGTATGCTACCCTGTAAGTTCTCTTTCAACTTTTAACTATTTACTTGCCTCAATTCTCTGTCATCTGTCTGTCTAATGTGGCCAAAAATTCAAAAGTTGGTCAAAAGTTTTGTTTTATACATGTTTAAACCAATATAACTCTGGTGATCAGTCAACAAGCTCCACAGCTTCTTCACAGAGTTGAGTTACATTCATGTAGATGTTTTCATCACAGTCCTCATCCTCTTCCTCATCTTCATCTTTTTGTTTTTCTTTACTGTTTTCCTCTACACTCAGATCATAACCTTTCCGTGATCTGAGTTAGCTCTCAGGTCCTCATAACAATTATCATCACAATTTTCATAATCATCACTCTCTTCTTCCTCTGTGGGTTTAGTTGCAGAGTCTGCTACATTTACATTCTCATAGTCCCCTTCATCATTGGCATCATGTTCATAAGCTTTCATCTGTCTCATGGCCACTGAAACACAAACAGAAAATTGTAATTTAAGAGTTGCCAAACAAATATTTATAAAACGCAACAATTGGGTTCTGATGATCATAGACTTTGATTCTGGGTGAGGTTCCTGAGCTGCTTCGTGCTTTGTCTTCTCCTGTGGAGCAGAAACATCAGTAACAAGACCAGCAGGAGTAGCAGCAGGATTCCTTGGCTATGGAGAAGACTCTCAACAGCAAAGACACTAAGAGAGAAAACATTTACATAGTTTAGCCTCAAAAACACGTAAAATTAAGTCCAAGTGTAATTTATGGTTACTTGTTTGAATAGCCAGCCCAAGCTATGTTCTTTCCACAAGCCTCTTATTTTTAACACCACTCTGACTAGAAGGTATCTATATTTCAGTGTTCAGTTGGTTTTGAGCTTAAGGTAGAAGTAGTAAAGAAGCTAAGTGTTATTTTCTTTCCATTGGATTTTAACAAAAATCATTCAGGGATACTCTCATATCCTGTTTGTGGTGCTGATGGACAGGATCTCAAGGCACAGTCAAGGATTTGGGTGTCTGGTCTGAGAACCTCTTTTTGCAGGTGATGTAGTCATGTTGGCTTCTTTAGGCCATGACCTTCAGTATGGACTGGGACAGTGTGCAACCAAGTGGGAATCAGCCTGAATCAACTCTTTAAAGTTTGAGGCCTTGGTTCTCATCTAGAAAGGGTGGAATGCTCATTTTCAGTTTAAGATATTTTTTATGGAGGAGTAGAATAGAGTGGTAGAATAGAGTGAGAGATGGCCAGGCAGATTGGGTGTTTTGTTCACCCTTTTGTATTTCTCCGTCTAGAGGTTTTCCTGGCACATCACACTAGGGTGAGAGCCTGGGAAGTTTTCGCAGGAGTTTCTGAAGAGTGTAGCTACCTAAAAGAATTGATGGATGGATGTCTACTTTGATAACTGGTTAAACTGCATTGGTTGAAGTTAACAGATCAAGTTTTTGAGGCTGAAAGTTTGACCATTTGTCTGTTTGAAATTTTCATAACCATTTAAAAAAATTAAAGAGTTAGGTTGCTGTTCAGTTTTTTTTCTCACCCAGGCCTACTTTCTTTCAGTTTCTGTTTATCATTTTAGTCTCAGTTTTCTTTTACTTAAGGCCATGTGATAAAACAACGACAAAACCAACCTGGAAAACATTTAACGCTTAGTGATTATAGCCTTCATGTTATACATTTTTTCCCTCTGAAGGTTTATGGATTATTTATTGTTTGTCATCATTCATAAACCAAACGAATAAACATTTTAAATGCAATACTACTTACATTTAATAAGCACAAAGATGTGTTCTGCCTGATCAGAAGTGAATCTTCTTGTAGACAGTGTAACCTCGTACACACAGCTGTAGTTGCCCTGGTGTTTAAACTCAGCAGCAGGGAAGTTAAAGGTGGCTGAGTTGTTGACGGCTGGTGTGGTTTCTGTCATGTTCGAGCCAGAGAAGATGAGAGAAAAAAAGCCCTGAGGATAATCAGAGTCAGTGGAGCAGCTAAAGGAAAAGCTGGAACCCATGGTAACCTCTGCACTTTTGGGACCCCAGACCAACCCTGAATCTGGATAAGTCAGGGAAAAAACAGGCCTCTGCAGACTTGCTGTAAATAAAAAAGCAGATAATTAAGATTTAATAAAAAGGATATTAGAGCTGTATATTTTGAGCACTAGTCTCAAACTTAACAAAGTAAACATTGCAAAATATTTAAATAGTGAAAGTAAAATGTTTTCTGGTGTTAGAAATTATTTAAAAACTTTTTTACAAAAATTTTGATGAAAATAAATTCTGCTAAAACTATTTTTTTATTTACTTGGGCAAACACAAACATGTAAACAAAATAAACAAGCTGAAAAACCAAATTAAAAAAGTGGTGACAGCAGCTATGTTGTATGGTTTGGGGACGGACAAAAAGACAGGAGACAGAACTGGAAATGGCACAGCTGAAGATGTTAAAGTTCTCCTTGGGAGGGACAAGGATGGATAGGATTAGGAATGAGGTCATCTGAGGTACAGCACAGGTTGAACACCTCGGAGATAAAGTTAGAGGCCAGACTGAGATGGTTTGGACATGTGCAGACAAGGGACAGTGGATATATTGGTAGAAGGATGTTAGACAGAGCCTCCAGGATTTCGCGATCGCAACTATTAACGCAAAATCAAGCAAACCCTGCAAAATTGCAACTTTTTGCAACTTTGCCCAAAACACCGCAACTTTCCCGCAACTTAACCCAATATTTATTGTTTCTAAATTGATTCGCCACCGTTTCTGCGGTCTAGTCTCTTCTTTGTGGGTTTGTGTAGTGTGGAATACAAAATAACCCCAAATAACTCATGAAGAAGACACATGACGTCACATCCTGTTAACATCAGAATGCCGGGAGCGTGCAGGAGCAGCGACCGAATGCTTCACATTTGCCCACAAAGATTTCAGTAAAGGACCGCACAAAACAGTTTCCTGTCCAGCTGCACGAGAGTGTGGGGAAGCTCTTTTGCATGTCCGGCAGTGTAATCATCAAACATAAACACAAGTCATCCATCGACAAACACTTTGTGTCTGCAAAACATGTGAGGAGAGCTGCAGACGAGGGACAATCCAGAAATGGTCATGAATGTCAGTTTATAAGCTATCAAAGTTCTCAAATAAAGCACATTTTGAGAAAGTCAATGTTTGTTGGTAATTATCTTACAAAACTAATAAGTATTTTTTGGTTTATATATTCAAAATTATAGTTTTTTATTGATTTTAGTAAAAAAAAAAAATCGCAATTTTTCATCGCAACTTTTAGGAAAATGCCTCGCGAAATCAGTCATTTTAGTCACAACAATCACAAAAAATGCCCGAGAAATCCTGGAGGGACTGGTTAGAAATGCAGTTGCCAGGAAAGAGACAAAGAGGAGATATACGGATGCAGTTAGAGAGGACATGGATGTAATTGCAGTGAGGACAGAGGACGCAGAAGACAGTTAGATGGAGGAGGATGACTAGCTGTGGAGACCACTAAAAAGGGAACAGCTGAAAGAAGAAGTAGTTCACGAAAACATTTTGTATTTACTTAATCAACAGTTAATAATCAGCATGAATTTGAGGAAACCCATGTGACCTAATATTTCAAGTAATATGCCAATCTTTTCAGCCTCGTGTCGTCTTCTCAAAGTAATTTTTAGATAAACTCTCAATGATGAATGCTCATCTAAAAGTTTTCTTAGTACAAGTGCTCTTGTGGTAGTAAAATGTTTGTAAAAACTGAAACATTTGGCAGAAACATATTTTAAAACATTTTAAAAGTGAAGGAAGTGATATGTAACATAAAAATTAACCATAGTTTCATAACACTATGTCAAATTTAATCAACTAACAAAAGCAATACAGAAAGTCTTCAAGAAAGCTTAGTGTTGATTTTATGTGTTCTGTGTTTATCTTTTTTTCTCTTTGGTGTTTTGTAATGATACCAATCTTTGGGCCCGTTAAAAGCATGAATCTTACTTTGTTTTTACATATAAATAGTAAATACAAAGTAAATTTCCACAAAACGTTTTTTTTTCTTACCAGAAACAAGGAGAGTGATCGAGTTACTAAGGGGGGAGGTGAATGTTTGACCTGAAATATTTTTTTCATACTGACACTGGTACGATCCATCATGATCAAAGTTTACTTTAAGGAGACTGAAGGTAGCAGAGTTGGAACTGGATACTTGGGCCTCTCTGAATGAGCCTGAAGTCTTCTTGAGAATAAATGCCCCTCCTAAAAGTTCAGCTGTGGTCAAACACACGATCCTAACATCCTGACCCCAGGTAACCTCACCAGCAGGATTCATGGAGATGCTGGGCATTGGGAGGCTCTCTGAAAAAAAGGTGCATGTCATTTTACTAGTAGCTTTAGCTAACCTGAGTATTTACAAGCCTAATCTTGATACATTGACACAACTTACCTACTGTCTTTCAACCACTTTGAAAAGCTTTTTCATCCCTACAACATCTTTATCCTTCTCCCTCTTCAGTTTTCTGTTTTGAACTGCCAAGAGTTTTCTTTCCTTTTCCCATCGCAGCACAAAGGTACATCAGGGAGGGTTGGCTTCAACCCCCTTCCTGTCTAAGTCCATTCAGAGCTCACATCAAGACGGCCAGAAGGTGTCTGAATCCCAGCTTGATTTATGCTTATCGTCCCCCAATTATTTATTTATTTATTTTGTTTAACAAATGTTGCAAAAACGTTTGCCACCTGATCATCAACAGACTGCAGCAACTCCTTAAATGTCTCATCTTCCAGCCACTTTAGCTGGAATTTAAATTTCCTTCTTTTGTCTCTGCTCCTGATGTTTTCATGTTTTCCCTCCAAGGTATGATCTTCCTACAACTGTCCACCGACTGCCCAGAAACAATTACTACAAGTGTTTCACATGTTACAATAATGTATATTACAGCAATAATTCATAACTGAAATACCCGGATAAATGAGTCTAGCGGAGTGATTTCCAACTTAATTTTCTTGAAAACCAAAAAATTTTTGAATGCCTCTGAGATTCAAATTGAATGCTTTTTAATGTCTTTTAAGACCTCAAATTGATCAAAATACATGTAATGACTTTTAATGTTTTTTAATGCTCCATGGAAACCCTGTATAAAATATTTTTCTTTTTTTCAAAAGAATTTAAAAACTTTTTTTTACCTGAACAGATGACACCAACATCCTCATGATGTCCACAGTTGTGGGACCCAAAATCATCGTGTTGACAACTTGTGAGAGAACTTTCCTCACCAGTACACTGAACATTATCCAGCCAGATCTGTCTGGTTCCTTCACCAAATTCCCCAGAAATCAGAGAACCAAGTGATGTTCCACAGTTCAACTGTCTACAAACCACATCAGCATCTTTAGAGTCCCAGTCATCATCACAAACTGTTCCCCAGATATTGTTATGGTAAACTTCAATCCTTCCAGAACATGGATCTGATCCAGGACCAACTAACTTGATCTGGCCTTCAAACACAAGATTTAAAATCTAAGCATTAATGTACAGCTTCAGACAATCTTTTTTTTTTATTCTGAGACTCAAGGAAATAGACTGACCTGCAGCAATTGAAGATAAGATCAAGTAAAAAGAGACTGTCGGAAAGAAAAGTGTGACTCATTTAGTTATCTAAAATCTAAAAGGTTTATTCTTAAATGATATAAGAACTTTATTGTATAAAATAAATCTTACCAAATATGAAAAAATGAAGGTTTTCCTGCTGTCTGGTCCACATGGCTGACAAAACAAAATGTAGTGTGTCATGTATCAGAACAGATGACACTTTTGTTTTCTCTGTAAAATGTGTCAGAGCGTGATGAATTCACACCTCTTTAAACTCGCTAAATAAGCGGAAACTTGAAAACCACTATTTCCTATGCGCTGCAGTTACATACTGTTCTAGTCAGTGTGGACACACCATCTCACACATTTACCTATATTTTTACTGTTTTTACAGAAAAATACTAACAGCTCTATGTGCTCCCACTTGGTTCCATACTAGGCAAACATGGTGTTGCATTCCATTGCTACACAGATTTATGTCCCTCTTAACAAGTCAAATACATACTCTATCAGTCTCCTTCTTAGGTGTTTTGAGGAAATTAAGGCCTGGATGGCACTTAACCTTTTGAATTTTATTGAAAATAAGACTGAAGAGATGGCACTACTGGGCCCTATCCTGTGGATTTAGGTTCCTTGGCCCAGTACAGCAAGCAAATGTTGAGGAAACTGGGGGTCTAATTGGATCATGAGCTCAAACTAGACAGCCAGATCAGGGCAGTCATTTAGAGCAGTTTTTATCATTTAAGGCAGCTGGTCCTCCATTGCCTGACTGCAGAGGGTCCAAAATGCTGCTGCGCAACTTTTAACTGGCACACATAAATGCTAGCACATTTCCCCCATTTTATCTTCACTCCACTGGCTACCAGTCTATTTTAGGACCCATTAAAATTATTTTATTTGCTTTTAAATCTTTAAACGGCAAGGCTCTACCCTACCTTTTTGAGCTGCTGCATCCTTACAAACCCAACCCGCTCTCTCAGATCAGCTGACCAGCTGCTCCTGAGGGTCCCAAAATCTAGGCTCAAGTTAATGTGGGATTGTGCTTTTAGTGTAGCAGCTCTTAAACTGTGGAACAAACTCCACCTTCATCTCATCTTCATGATCTGCTTTTAAAACTCTTCTTAAAACACACCTATTTTCCTTGGCTTTTAACACTTTGTAAAGAGTTGATTATACTGGATTATATTTGATTCTATTTTATTTTTCTCTTGTATAGAGTTTAGTTTTATCTGATCTCATATCTCTTACTATTTTTTGTCTTGTGTGAGTTGTGTTTTATTGTTGACTCTGTACAGCACTTTGGTCTGCTGTGGTCTTTTAAAGTACTTTACAAATAAAGGTGGACTGAATTGGAACTGAAGTTCATACATGTTCATATAAGTACTTATAAAAACACACACAAAAAGTCTTTCTGGTTCTAAACTAAAAATACCTAACAGAGCTAGTCTCAGAGTGCATTCACATAAGCCCTGTTCAGTCCACTTTAACCGAACTGTAGTTCGTTTGTCGAGAAAGTCCGGTTTGTTTGGGGAGGTGTGAATGCGCAATCAAACTCTGATGCAGACCAAAAAAAGCGAACTCTGGTCCACCTAAAAACCTAGGTCTCGGTTCGGTTGAAGTGAACTCATGAGGTGTGTGCAGCTTGAATGCATATGTGAATGCAAGTGGACCGGAGACTTCCTGCAGTAATGTGCATCTCCCTTGCAAAACCACCAGCTTCATGTTATGGAGTTGTTTTGAGTACCTCATGATTCTGTGGGCTGTGTTGTTCAGGGTGTCATCTCGTGGGAGGGTTTTTCATGGCAGTTTGACCTTAGGGAAGGGGTCAGACTAAGATGGTTTTGAAGACCTTGATTAAGAAGGACCACAGAAAACACGATAAGTTCCCTGGAATAGAAAATGCATGCCAATTCCTGGTGTCATAAACTGTCTGTAGGTACACTGAATATCACCTCACTGGTGGGAAAGAAGCCAAAGCTTGTGTTTGATGCTGAGAGACACCAACTAGATATAACTGGGCTCACCTCCACACACAGCAGCTCTACTCTACTGGCGAGGGACTGGACTCTCTCCTACACCGTATCAGGTTTGGGAGAGGTGGTGAAGGATTTGGACCTAGAATGCAGACAAAAAGAAGGAGCTCAAACCCAAAACTAATGTATTTAAAGAAACCAGAATCTAATAACAAAAACTTACTAACAGCAGAGATTACAGGGAGCACAAGAAAGGAAAGCATGAGGAGAACCAGATAGCACATTGCTACAACAACGAACCAGCCAGTAAGTGAAGCTGAGGAACAAGTTATTTGGACTGAGGGTGTTGAGGACGTAGACACAGGTGACTGATTACCAATTAGGAACAGGTGCAGATGGACGAATCAGGGTGACATGGAAAACTACTGAGGGAGAGAGAGTAATGGCACATGGAACACAAAGGGCACAGAGTGCAAAACTACACAACATAACAGGGAAAAGACAAAACACATGAATCACAACAAAAATAGAACTACAGAAAAACGAATGAAAACAATAAACTTAACACTAAAGATTATTCAGAAATTAACTCAAAAAACACAAATCCTAACACTTCAGAGATGTCCAAAGAGAGAGGCTCTTGAGCGATCTGAAATTTCTTTCCTTACTATATTCCTTTAGTTGGTTATCTGTCCGAGTGGTTATGTTTATTAACTTTTCTAATGTTTTGTGGTCCTTCATTGGTCCTACATTTGTTCGGTGAGTGATTTTACAAATAAACTTTTTAGAGCCAGCTCATTCCACTCAGTTCGAACTGCTAGAGTGCAGAAGTTCATAAACAAATCCACCACAATAAGACTGCCTTGTTTGAGATTGAATCATTTGCGGGTGGTGTCCTCCTCATGCAGGGGGTGATCAAAAACAGACCTGTACTCATTTTTAATTTCTTTACACTTTTTTGTCTGTATATATTATGTTGTGTTATTTCAAATGATTTTACTTTTTTTTTTTTTTTTTTTTTTAAAAAGCCCATCTAGGGACAAGTGCTGCGAATTAGCTGTTGCTATTGCACCATGATGCTAACATGGGACTGCTGTTTCATTCAGTTTGTCTATGTAAATGTGTGTCTGTCCCTATCAAATAAACTGAAAAATAAATAAATAAATCAAACACTTCTGTAAAATCAAGAATAAATGTGTCAAATGATAAATGCTCTATAGAAATAGTGATCAGATAAGCCCCATACCACTGTAGTGTCTTCCCCTTCAATACCAGACAATTACATCTTTTTTTTCTACATGACAAGTTGCTGTAGATCTGTTAGTGTTTTTTTTTCTTCTTACATAGCAGTGATAAAGTGAAACTGTTTAAAGCTTACAACTTTTGTACTGTTAACAATCGAAATGAGGTAAATTTACCATATACATTTCAAAAGCAACACACCACCGGCCACAATATATAAACATATCCAGATTAAAGACAAGAAAAAGGTCCCATTTTGATGGGTAGAGTAGGGTGCTGACCTCTCATGTTTTATAGCATTGTCCCTCAATAATGACTGGTACTCCTCTGACACAAACTCTGTCCCATTATCTGATCTCAGACGTTTTACTTTACTGTTCGGGACCTGCTACTGTAGCGCAGTGTGCATTCAAAACTTCTCGGTCTGTTCTTGAACTCATTGAAGGTTAGCGTTTTCCTCGTCTGAGTGACATGTACAGAAAATGAGTTGTAATTGTCCATGAGACCTTTTAACACCATTGCCGTCAGAGGTGCATCACTGAAGGTCTCTTTAGCTCTGTTTAATGCGGCCACTATCTTTTCAACATGGGCTAAATGGTCCCCTAATGCTTCCCCTTCAGCTATTAGCATATTGGTTAGCTCTGTGTATAGCCTGACAATTCGTGTCTTTTTTTCTGACTCAAAATGATGACTTAATATTTCTAGGCTTTTCTTGCTGTCATCTGGTGCTTCGTAGAGGATTAGCGTTAGCGTCTTATCATCCAAACAACCACACAGTTCTGCATACTCCAGCTAATTTTTTCTACCAATCTCAGTCGCATCTTGTGCATCAGCTCCCATTATTAACTCACTTCCAAGGAT
>NC_051441.1:24806843-24812946 GCF_001649575.2 Kryptolebias marmoratus
GATCCATGCCAAGGAGTTCAAGGTCACAAGGTCAAAGGTCAAGGTCACAACAGTCCGTGAGCTCCAACTCTGCAACCGTTTACAGTAGACAGATCAAACTTCGGAGGTGGAATTCTGTCCTCTCAAGGATCAGCACATTATGATTCCTGTCTGCAACTGATCAGCTCTTGGAGCCATCTTGGTTCAGCACGGACGCACACCATGGCAGGCCCCGTCAAAGTTTCTCCAGGAACTTTCTAGTTACTATTATTATACTCCAACCAAAACACAAAACAAAAATCTTTTTGTAAATGGCAACAGTAATGTTTCTATAATATTTAAGACCTTGTTTGATCGTTTCAATAACTAATTTCTGTTGACAGACACCACAAGAAATATTAAGGAATATTTTTGTTTGATTTAGTTATTTGTTGGACGTATGTCTGCTTGTGAACTTGTATTTATTTAAAACTTAATATTTCTGCTCAGTGACAATAATTCAGTGTCCACAGATGGTCTGAAAACAAGACAAATTCAAACTATCTTCAAATATTATTCTGGTGTAGGACATGGTAAATCCAAAAAAGGGTTAAAAACAAAAATAACTGAACTTCTATTCTGTAGTTGAAAATGTCTTGCTTCTCATCCGAGGAGCTTTCTCAATTCAAAAAGAAAAAGATCCTTGAATTAGAAGTGAAACTTCTTCAGCCAAGATTGTCTTTGGTTACCTCTCGAGACTTGTGTGTCCCAGATCCACCTCCATTCTCAGGTGAACTGTCAAAATGTCTGGGGTTCTTGTTACAATGTCAGATGGTGTTTAGCCAGCAGCCGATAGCTTTTGCTTTCGACTTATCCAAGATATATTATATCATGGGCCTACTAAGGGACCAGGTCTTAGCACTAGCGTTTGACTCGGCTACACCTTTAACTTCTCTCACCTTTGAACAATTTTCGTTAGAGCTAAGCATCGGTCAGGTTCCCACTTGTTAACTGCCTTAATTGATTCAGGGGCTGAGGATAATTTTATTGATGAGCAGTTAACCAAACAGTTGAACATTCCTGTAGAACCACTCAGTTCATCACTATCTGCTAATGGCATCAATGGGAAATTGCTTTTCTCTGTTACCAATCAGACACTCCCCCTGGTGGTGATTTCTGGCAACCACCGAGAGGTCCTCAAGTTTAAGGTCATCCCTACCTCCAGTTCTTCTATGGTTTTAGGACACCCTTGGCTGAAACTTCATAACCCCCATATTAATTGGGATACAAGAAAGATTATTAGCTGAAGTTTATCTTGTTCTAATAACTGCCTCTGCGCCGCCCAACCCAGTTGTGGCACTCCTTGTGAGAATCCTGAACCTCCTGACCTGTCGTTGGTACCCCCCGAATACCACAACCTAGCAGAGGTTTTTAGCAAGACCTGTGCTCTTTCTCTGCCTTATGACTGTGTGATTGATCTCGTGGCTAACCCACCCTTGCCTACCAGTCGCTTGTACAGCCTGTCTAAACAGGAATATGGTGTCATGGAGACCTATATTAATGACTCCATGGCTGCTGGGTTAATTCGCCGCTCCTCATCCCCATTGGGAGCCAGCTGGTTTTTGTCGGCAAGAAGGATGGTACGTTACATCCGTGCATTGATTACAGAGGGCTGAATGGGATCACCATCAAAAATAAATACCCATTACCTTTGATGTCCACTGCCTTTGAGCTTCTGCATGGGGCGACCATCTTCTCATAGTTAGATCTGCGGAATGCCTATCACCTGATCCAAATTTGGGAGGGAGATGAATGTAAGACGGCCTTCAAGTCACCAATAAGCCATTTTGAATATCTTGTGATGCCATTTGGCCTGTCTAATGCTCCAGCCGTTTTCCCGGCCTTGGTTAATGATGTGCTTAGGGACTTCCTGAACCATTTTGTATTTGTGTACCTGGATGATATTCTGATCTTTTCTAAGACAAGGGAGGAGCATGTTTGTCATTTCTGATAGGTTCTCCAGCGTTTAATGGAGAACAAATTATTTGTCAAGGCTGAGAAGTGTAGCTTTCATCTCTCCATAGTGAGCTTCCTGGGATTTGTGGTGGAGGATGGACACATTAGATCTGATCCCGCCAAGACCCAAGCAGTGGTGGAGTGGCCTGAACCCATCACTCGTAAGCAACTCCAATGTTTCCTTGGTTTTGCAATTTTCTATAGGAAATTTATCAGGAACTTTAGCCTAGTGGCCCAGCCGCTAACAAAACTTATCTCTACTAAACAACCATTTACATGGTCACCCAAGGCAGCAGCAGCCTTCAGGGAACAATTGTTCTCTTCCCCACCAGTCCTAATCCAGCCAGATCCTGCCAAACAGTTTGTAGTGGAGGTGGATGCTTCTGACACCAGTGTAGGAGCGGTGCTTTCTCAATTTGCTGACCCTGCTTACCAACTCTTGTCTTGTGCCTTCTTTTCTAGAAGACTGATACCCTCTGAACTCAATTATAGCGTGGGGGACAGAGAGTTGCTAGCCGTAAAGCTGGCACTACAGGAATGGCGCCATTGGCTAGAGGGGTCCCCGCAACCGTTCGTAGTCTGGACTGACCACAAAAACCAATCCTATGTCCAGACTGCCAAGAGGTTAACTCCACGCCATGCCCGATGGTCACTTTTTTTTTTTTTTAGATTCAACTTTGTTCTCACTTTCAGACCAGGCTCCAAAAATCTGAAGCCAGATGCGCTGTCCTGCCAATTCGAGCCAGAGGCCCTGAAGGAGGAACCTGGCTATGTCCTACCTGCTTCCTCTGTGGTGGCTTGTTAGGATTTGGGTTTTTGTATTCAGTTTGTTGTCTTCGTGTTTCAGTTTGAGTTTATTTTATTCAGTTATCTTGTTTGGTTCTTGTTCTTTGTGTCTTTTTTCCCTGTGCCTCTGCCATTGTTCACTTCTCCTCAATCTGCCCCTGTTTGTCTGCCACGCCCATCTCCACCTGTCGGCAATTGTTATCACTCACCTGTGCCCACTTCACCTCATTATCCTCAGTGTTTAAAATCCGGTCACTTTCTCCACTACCCTGCTGGTTCATTGTCCTTGATTTGCCCATGTTTCTGGTTCCTTGTCTTGTCTTGTCTCGCCTTGCCATTGTTTGCATTTTTGGATATTTGTTTTAGTTTGTTTTGCTGCCACGTCAGCTTTTTGCTTTCTTGTTTTATTATTTTAGAATAAATTTCAAGTTTTTAAATAAGTCTGCACTCTGGGTTCGCCTCCTTCTCCACCTTGGCCCTTGACAGTGGCTACCCTCTCTTGGGAAATCGAACAGCTGATAAGAGAGGCCCTAAAGGGACAACCCACTCCAGTGGACTGCCCTTTAAACTGTTTGTTCGTCCCTGAGGGAATTAGTCCTAAAGTGCCGCAGTGGGTCTATGCTTTCAAATTCGCCTGCCATCCAGGGCCCCAACATACTCTCACCTTATTGTAGAGGCATTTCTGGTGGCCATCCATGAGTCAAGACACCTGTCAGTTTGTCTCCTCCTGCATTCCCTGCAATCAAGGAAAGTCAAGTAACAAATAACCACCTGGTTACCTACGCCCTCTGCCAATTCCAGGAAGACCTTGGTCTAAAATCGATATGGACTTACAGGTCTTCCTCCATCCCAAGGTAATTCTGTTATTTTAACCATTGTGGACCAGTTCTCCAAAGCCACTCACTTCATAGCCTTGCCTAAGTTACCCACAGCCATGGAGACTGCTGACCTCTTGGTTAATCATGTGGTTCGGCTACATGACATTCTCCTAGACATTGTTTCTGATCGTGGGCCCCAGTTTACGTCCAAAGTCTGGCATGCTTTCTGCCAAGCAACAGTCAGTCTGTCCTCAGGTTTCCACCCACAAACTAATGGCCAGACTGAAAGGGTAAATCAAGAGCTAGAATCTGCCCTCCAATGTATCATTACTAATAACCCTGCTTCTTGGTCGCAGTGCTTACCCTGGGTGAAATACTCGCACAACTCCCTCACCAGTACAGCCACAGGTCGGTCTCCATTTGAAGTGTCCTTGGGTTACCAACCTCCTCTGTTTCCCTCTCAGGAACAGGAGCTCTCAGTCCCCTCGGTGCAGCATCACCTTTGCCGATGTCATTGGCTTTGGTGGAAGACCTGTGCCGCTCTCTCCAGGGCCGCTGAATGAAATCGACTCCTGGCCGATCGCAGCAGGACTCCAGCTCCCAGCTACAAACCTGGCCAGAGGGTTTGGTTATCCACGAGGAACATACCCCTGAACACAGACAGAAAGAAACTCTCTCCACATTTTATTGGACCATTCACTATCCAGAGGATGATCAATCCAGTGACCGTTCTGCCATCCTGGACCCTTGACTCATCCAGGACTTTCAGAGGTGTCGAGGCCACCGCACACAGTCCTGAGGGGTGCCTCGAGGGAGGCGACCTGTCACAGCTTCTGACGAGCTGTGACCACTTACACCTGTCCGTCATCCCCGCAATCACCAGCTGCTGCTATTTAAGGGCAGGCTCTCCATATGCACAGTGTTAGATTGTTGGGAAATTTTGTGGTAACACTTTCAGGACCTCTGTAAGCACTCGTGCGATTTTTGCCTCATCTCTAACCTGTCTGTTTTCCTCCCTGACCAGTCTCACCCTCTTTCTCAGCCAGTCCCACCCTGATCAGTTCCTTCCCCCTAGATTTGGATTCCCCGGTTTTGGATCTGCTGCCTGTCTTACCTAGTTTTCTGGATTGCTGTCTCCTGGATCTGTTTCTCCTGGCTCTAAAACCCCTGTCTGTCCGGCCACGAGTACGATGCTGACGCCAATCTGGTAACCCCAGATGGTAACCACTGTCAACTGTTTAAAATACTCTTAAACAAAAAAGTAATCATGTTATCAGCAAACTTCACTTCAGTCTTAATAGCTCCCAAAGCACAAATAGTATGTTTTAAATTCTGCTCTGTTTCACTGCAACATTTTTGAATGATTACTGTGAGAAGCCCCATAAGACAAAACTTACAATTGCTCTTACACGCCTACATATATTCTTACACAACCACTCCCTCGCATAAAGTCAACCAAACCCTCTCACAAACACTACTAATTGTAAACTTTGTCCCATGGGGCCTCTCATAAATTACTTCTTATTTGCGTATTCATCCTAAGATTACAAGAGATGTGCCCTGCAGGGGAATTGAACAGCTGATTTGCTTTATAGACAGATAAATAGAAGTCAATGACAATGAGGAGTGTATTTATTTATTTACATTGAACATGCTAGGAGAAGGACAAAATTGAAGAAAATTGTATTATAAAGCATATTTCACACATTGCTAAATAAAGTGTCCTGTCCTATATAAATATATTAAAAACTGAACTAGCATAAGCAGAGGTTTTTCCAGAATGAATAAGGATTTGGACTATGAAGTTTTCTCATTTATCAGTCCTGCTTTGGGTGTCCCTCTATTCATGTTAGTGCAGTTTGACCTGGTTCTTAATTTAAAGAATAATTACTCAAAAATGCTGCACAACATATGCTCCCAAATCACATATGCTTTGTTTGCTGATAACTATGTGACTTTAATATTTTAGAGGATTTTAAAAAGTTCACAGTAAGCCACAAAACGTACTGATGTTGTGGTGATTCTGGAGGTTTAGTATTTTTGGTACTTCCTGGTGGGCCGTCTCGACGGCTGATTGGCAGCTCCTCGTCACTCCCTCTACTCCTGTGGCAGATCAGGCTCATCAGAAGGCAGCTGGTACTTAAGGCCGTGGTGGGAACCAGACCAGTGCTGGTGCATTGTTTTGCCTCTGTGGTAATGTGCTAAGCCTCTTGTGAATTACGAGCTTTTCTTGTGAACCCTTGCTGAGCTTTTTGTATTTTTTAGTGCTTCTACCTACCTAGGACTACCTAACCTGCGTGGACCCAGTCTGGTCTGCTGTGGACACCTGCCTCGGAGATAAGTTACCTATCTGTTTGCCTGTGCCTGTCTGTCTGCCTCGTGAGGGATACTTACCTACTGCCTCCTGGAGAATCTGCCAACCTGTTACTGGAAAATACCTACCTTTGGACTCACCTCCGTGCCGTGGATCATCCTTCGCACAGTAAGGCCTCCCACCTGTGGATATAATACTTACCTGCCTTCCT
>NC_051441.1:24837433-24847014 GCF_001649575.2 Kryptolebias marmoratus
GTTTATGTTGTTTTAATACCGAATGCTCTTAATTAGTTCCGCCGCTGTTGCTCAGATGTTGGATTATTCCATCTATGCCCGTGCACATGTTATTTACCTGTGTTTACTTTTATTGTGGTCATTTATAAAGCTGTTGGTTGGTTTAACTAATTATTCATAATAAAATATTGGAACAAAAATATTGGAACAAAACGTCATAGCTGAAAAAGCGTTTCATTATTCAATTTTTATTGATCTTAGATTCGATGCATGTAAAATTAATAAGGTGACGAAACACTCCGGTGGCCCCCCCACCTAGAAAAGGAATCCGGCGCCACAGGAATCTTACGAGGAGCAGGTGAGGTGGGCGTGGCAATCATAACTGGAAAACTACTGGGGAAGTGAAAGCGACAAGGCATCAACAAAACCCAAACCCAAAACAAAGAACCAAAAACACCTACATTCATAAAATCTATGACAATAACATTTTGATTTTTACTTAACTACCATTGAATCCCAGAGGACAACCTGATGCTGTCTTCAAAAGAACTGTATTTTATGCAGTCTTTCCATTAAACCTGAGAAAGTGTTATTTAATAAAGATGGAGGAAAAATATGATTTGCTGCATGAAGAGCCACAACAGCGTCTGTTTCTAGCCAAAATGGCATCTATATTGAACCCAAATCTTAACACAGGGCGCCACTATAACATTCTTAGTGTAACTAGAAGTAAAAGAATAAAGAGGTGAGTAATGTAAGTGTTTCATGTTTTTTTTTCTTCTGCTCTTGGCCAAGGTGAACGGTTTTACCTTCTCTCCCTTACCTCCCTGCATCTGCCCTGCTTTTTGCAGTGTCCTGTATTGTCTGTCTTTTTTGGAGCCTCTCTTTGCATAATTTCTGACTTGCAAATTGTTGTGGATCTGGTCAGCTGGTCTCTCAATTCAATTGATCAAATTTGAATGATGAGAAGACTGAGCAAAGGAGAGCCCTCTTTCCCCGACAGGACATTTCCAGCTGGATACACTATGGATTTCTGGAGTGACTGGAAGATTGTGTGTTTATCTGTAATGTCGGTCGAGGATGTTGAAGATGTGGATACAATTAGATTCTTGATAACAGGATTTCTGCTGTTTGGTGAACAGAGGCGCATACTGGACTCTTGCTGAGAGTTGCGGGACAGCTGTGGACCCTGGAACTCGCTGGTGGGATGGAATCGACTTTGGAGGAGTTATTAGTAATTAGAAAAGTTATTATGCTCAGCAAGAATGACCACATTAATTTGGCTGATTGGAATTGCTATTGGGATGTACCAGTGAGACTCTAAGGCAGACAGTAAAAAAAAAGGAGGGGGTGTATTCCACACACATTCCCATTACAAAGAACGGAATGTGTGTGTGTGTGTCTGTATGTGCATCTCCTGTTCCCCTCTTCAGAGGGTGAAGAGAAAAATCAAGGGTTAAAATTGGGTTGCAGATTTTTAAGAAAATAAGTAACAAAACAAAACATGTAACAGACAAGTAACAAATCACAAATCACAAAAAAACACAAACCAAGACACAGAACTCAAAAAAGTAATCTAATTTGTTGACCTAATTGTTAATTTGTTGTTGCTAATTAATTCCCAATTTGTGCACACAAACTGTAATAATTTATATTCAGGATATGTACAGGTGCTTGAAATCCTTGAAAATACTTGAATTCAACAAGGTGTTTTTAAGTTTTTGAAAGTGCTTGTTGTCTGTATATATTTCTGAAAAGTGTTTTTTATATTTACAAGCGCGCAGTTTTGTAATAAGAGCACTCTAAACATAAATTTTGTTATTTTTTATTTTACTTTGTCTTTGCTATGTAGTTTACTGTCACAAGGCATTATAAATAACAGAAATTAATCGATTGATAGTGAATTGAAACCGTCTTCTTGAGTTTAACCATGCAGTTATATACCCGAAGTGTGATCCTTGTAAAGTTTAAAAATTTGCATTATAAATGATTGAAAAGTTCTTAATTTTACACTGGGAAAGGTGTACGAATCCTGTATATTAATAAAAAAAAGGTTGTAGTTCTATATAGATCAACCTAATCGGTTTTAGATGTCTCTTCCCTAATTTCCCTTCGGCACCTATCACCACCATTAGAAACTGCCCTCAGGTTTTTAGCAATTTAAGCTGGAGGACTTTCAAAAAGGATTCTTTTTTTTTTTTAAACTCCACCGTGCAAGGTTTTCAGCTCCAACCCTGGTGGCGAAAGACGTCGAACCCGTCTCAAATCCAAAAAGCATTTTATTTTACTAAAGGTTTAAAAAAATGCCAGAGCCGAATGGATGTGTGTCATTTTATTTTTATTTATTTATTTTATTTAACCAGGTAAACCCCGTTGAGATCAAGATCTCATTTTCAAGAGGGACCTGGGACTTTATGATGATCATTTATTTTAAGTTCCTACTTTTGGCTTTAGATTTAGAGGTTAAGCTTAGGCCTCAAAAGCTTAAAGAGTGACGTCAGAACATACTGCAGTTTTCTGTAGGTGTGAGTTATCTGGTGTTAAATTTCAACCATATAGATCAGTCAATCTTGTGCCAATTTTAGTATTTTACAGCTGTAAAAAGAATGCAAAGATATTCTTGCAAATCTTAATCATATTAGCTTTAGTCAGATCATGTAAACAAAAGCCTTGCAGTTTTTTAATTGCTTTTTACTGTACAATGTGTTTGAAACTTTGAGACTGAGGAGTTTACAGCTTTTTCCTTTTCCTCCTCATTGTCATGCACAAAAACATGTTTTTCTTTTTTAAAAAAGATCAGAGAGCTAAAGTTTTGTTAAGTAAGCTTTTATTTGAGCTCCATTTTAACATGTCCAAATAAATTTGTCTTTGGCATCAAAATTTTGTAGAAATTTCAAATAGTGCTTTACATAGTAAGGACAGATCTGTTTTAGACAAAAAAAAAATTGCTTCAAAATTGGAATCTGCGTTATGCATTAATTCCACAGTTTTCTGACAGTGCACTGTGTAATAAAAGGTTTTTTTCCTTGAACGCTGACTGTTGCTTAGAAAACATTACATTTGTGTCAGCAGGTAAAATTCCAATCAGTTCAATGTTTTACATGCATGTACAAATAAGCCCACATTATTCCATTTAAATTGTTGTGATTTTGCCAAAGGAATGTGAGGTTAAGTTAGAGGAACACAGAAAAACGTTCTCTGCTCCTCGATGAGGGGAACACACGCAGCTGCTGTGTGTGTGTGTGCATGTTCCAAAACAAAGCAGATACTGTCAGGTTTTCAGACAAGGTACAGAACCATTTTTCTCATAACCAGAATCAGCTTCTAATGAAACATTTAAAATGCAGCCTAAGTCAATGGGATGTTTAACATCTGAAAAAAGAGCTTAAGTTTCTTCTTTTTTTTCCGTTTTACTAATGTCTCCTCTAACCCCGAAATGTTATTGAAAGTCTCGTCATAGCCAGCAAGCAGTTGTTCTTTGCAGGAAATAGAAGAAACAGGATAACCACTCACTCCATAATAACTAAGCTGCTCTCTGTTGTCAGAAAGAAAACGAGCAGGCGAATTATTCAATTTATGACATTCAGCAAGCGTTTTTTCGTGGCAAAAAGCAGTTTTCACTTAACAAACTCACATTTACCTGTCTAGTGTTTGTGTGTGGTTTATATCACCCTTTGTTCTGTGCACTGCCCGATTTGGTTCACCCTCACACGCCACACCCAGTCAGTCTGCCATGGCCCTGTTGTTCCACATACACCCATACAATGTCCTCTGTCACCTCTTGTGCAGATTTTAGCTTTTCCCTCAGCCACCTTTCTTCTTCAGGTGCTAGCAAAGTGGTGTGGAATCTTGCCAAATCTGTGGGTTTAAGCTGTTTTTTTTTTACTAAAAATCTTCTCAGTTCTGCTCCAGTAGGTGGAATTCATAGCAGAATTCAGTAAGTTGATCAGAAAAACAGTCCCACAGTGGAGAGGATCAGTCAGATTTTTCCTTCAGTGTCTTCAGTGTCCTGGTTGGACCAAGATCAGAAAACAATAGCTGCACCCATAAATGCACTGACTTCAATCATGGGTTCATTTAAGACAGGGGACACATTAGTCCTTGAAGTTTGTCTCTTGGTTTCTGTCTGTAGATCAGAGATCATGTCAAACAGGTTAGATACTGTCCCCTTCTTCTGCCTTTGTCCATGTCTTGTGCTTGAAACTCTTCTTGGACAATGACTCGATCATCATCATCACTAGTTTGTTCTTCATCATCATCAGGCTGTCATCAATTCAAGTGTTTTTGTTTTTGTTTTGGCTTTGTGTCTTGGTGCTTTGTTTTCAGGGGTTATGTTTTCTTTTATGTTTCTGTTTGGGTTTATTGTTTCTTTTATTATTTTAGTCATCTGGGTTTTGGTTTAGTTCTTGTTGTCTTTGTTTCTTGTCATTCTCCACTTGTCCTCAGTCAGCACTTGTTTATCTGCCACGCTCATCTCCACCTGCTTGCAATTGTAATCACTCACCTGTGCCAACTTCCCATAATTATCCCCTGTCTTTAATACTCGGTCATCTCCGAGTATTAAAGACAGGGGACTTTCCTTGTCCTGCTTTGCCCTGCCTTGTCTCACCTCGTTTGTAAATTGTAGTTTTACAAAGATTTTACAAAAAGGGGAAAAAAGATTTTTCCTCTTTTTCCTTTTCCTTTTTTTAAAATTCTGTTTTCTTTTTCCTCTTTGTAATATTACAACCCTGGCCAATCTCTATCCCTCAGGGTGAAAGGCTTACAGGATCCTTTACTATTTTAAATCTTACAATTTAAAATTTAGAAGTTAATTTATTAGCCTGAGTGAGTGCCTCACCAATAACAGTGGTTAAGAAGATTATACATGATTCATTTAGATTATACATGATTGATGTGTTTTTCTTTTTCTTTTTTGTGTGTTTCATTATGTACCTGCTGTATTGGATTCTGTTTTTGTTTCTGTTGTAAAGCACTCTGGATTGCATTGCTGCTGAAAAGTGCTAAATAAATAAATCTCACTTCACTTCACTTCTTCACACACTCATTTACTAAATGCTACTCAAAACCACCCAGTTCAGTCTTGTATTAAACGGTCAGAGGGTCATATTTCTTTTGGGTAAGAAATTTGTGTTACTGATGGATGGATGATTGAGACTGGCAAAAATGCAGTTGGTTGTTGAAATAATAAATGATTGAGCAACAGTCTTTGGCATTAATATTCAAATCAGCTGACAGCAGGTCAGGAACCATCAAGATTCTAACAAGTCTTAGCCAGACAATAAATAAGTGCTCTCAACAAGTGGAACAATTTAATTGTGGAAAAAATGTGAATCTGTTTCTTCAGAAGATGCTTTTGCTTACTTCCATTGTTTTCCTGTTTTGTAGACCAATGATGTTATTGCCATGAGGACTGCTGTCCTGCGATGTCTCAGTTTTTCTCGGGGATGATGGAGGAAAGTTCTACAATGTCTGTTTTGTATGTATTGGAATTTGATCAAGATTTTCAACTCATTCTTATTTTAATGTTTACTTTTCTTAATATCCACAGGATTCAGATGCCATGGCAGATTTCACCCAGGTTCCTGTGGGGTTATTGACTGTTATTCCTGAAGTCAGTCGGCAGCCAGGTCCAAATGCTTTACACCTTGAACCATCCAGCATTCAGACCCTCCAGGATTTCACAATGTTGCGATCGCAACTATTAACGCAAAATCAAGCAAACCCCGCAAAACTGCAACTTTGTCCAAAACACCGCAACTTTCCCGCAACTTTAACCCCAAATAACTCACGGAGAAGAGATGTGACGTCACATCCTGTTAACATCAGAATGCCGGGAGCATGCAGGAGCAGCGACCGAAGTGAAAATGTGCGCTAATGCTTCACATTTTCCTACAAAGATTTTAGCAAAGGACCGCGCAAAACACCGCAGTGAAGTTAGTTTTAAGTTGGATATTGGATATTCGCGCTCCGCGGAGTTAGTGGCATCTAGCTCATGGCTGATCCCAAACAGGAACGCTAATGTCGGCAAGCCGTCCCTAAGTGACCAGAAATGGTCTTGAATGTCAGTTTATAAGCTATCAAAAGTTCTATCAAAGTTCTCAAATAAAGCATCTTTTGATAATGTCAATGTTTGTTGGTAATTATCTTAAAACTAGGAAGTATTTTTGGTTTATATATTAAAAGTTATGTTTTTTTTATTGATTTTAGTAAAAAAAAATAAAAAAAATAAAAAAAATAAAAGTCGCAACTTTTTATTGCAACTTTTAGGAAAATGCCCCGCGACTTCATTCAGAGGGTAATGCTCAGTTTGGGTGTTGTCAGGATTCGGAACTTTTCTAAAATGAGCAGCTCGGCGTCAGACAGACACGGGAGACCAACGTATTGAGAAGTGCATTTATTTACAGTGAACAGGTGAAGCGAGGATGAACGGGAACCAGGACCTGAAAACAGAGGACGTAGTGAGTCTGGGTTTTCCTCAATGAATGAGCAGGTAAGTGGTAATAGTGTTGATTTCCAGGTGAGAGTTCTTACGGTGTGAAGAACGGTGCACAGCATGAAGGTGAGTAGATGAGGTAAGTATTTCCCAGTAGCAGGTTGGCAGGTTCTCCAGGAGGCAACAGGTAAGTATCCTTTCCAGGCAGGCAGACAGGCACAGGCAGGTAACTTATCTTCGTGGCGGGTTCCAAAAACAGACCAGACTGGATCCACAGAGGTCAGGTAATCCACAAAGGCAAAAGCAATGCTCCAGCGCTGGTCTGGTTCCCACCACGGCCTTAAGAACCGAACGTCTCCTGATGAGCCTGATCTGCCGCAGGTGTGGAGGGAGTGGAGAAGAGCTGCCAATCAACCGCTAAGACGGCCCACCAGGAAGTACAAACACCTCCAGAATCACCACAGGTGTAGGTAACCTCAGGCCAAAACTTCAGAGCTTAAAAAAAAATGCACTTTTGCAGTAGAGGCTCACAGCTGCTCACAACCACAGATCACAGTTCAGAAATGTTTGAAGCATAGACACTTAATGGGAATGTTTGTTGAAGATATTTTCTATTGATAACCAATGGAAAGTCATGGTTACATTCAGATTATTTTTGGTGCATGTATTATTTCACTTTGTACAGGAAGGTTTATAATTATGTGCATTTTGTTTTGTATTATGTTAAAATATGTGGGGTATTCTTATTTTAAACTACTGAAACTAACTTGGACAGTTATTTTTGAAAATTTTTCATATTTGTGACATTACCCCAAATTGTACATTTTGACCATTAAAATTTTTTTCTAAATGGTTACTTATAACTACTTCTGATTTTTTTCAGATAAATGTTATAATGGTAAAGTGCCTGCAGTTCAAAATAAACTTGTTTCCGTTATGGTCTTAGCCAGAGATTTGGCCCACATGCAGAACACACTTCAGGAGGCAGAATAAAAATGCAATTAATGTTTATTTGAATGCCCGTAGTGATCAGGAACCAGCAGCTCAGGAACTGGAACGTCACTGTGACATAGAAAGGTGGTTATTCAGAGTCTCTTGATTTGTAGGGGAAATGATCCTCGAAAACAGTAGCTTACAGGCGAGTGGATAGTGAACCGCCAGGGAGAGAGGAGCAGAGCCTGGGTTGGGTCCTTGGTGGTTGGGAGCGGCCAAAGGAGGCAGTCCAGGTAGACGGCAGCGTGGAGATCCCAGAGAACGAGTCAGCACATGAAGAGTCTTCTAGGTAAGAGACTATGGCTTGAATAATCCTGAAACGAGGCAAGAAGACATTAACAAGTTCCAGAAACAAGAACGCAAGCCAGGGCAGTAACAAACGTACCAGTACGAGTTAACACTCTGAAATGCTGGCTGCCAACTCCTTATAAGCCTCCCTTGCTGATTGTAGATGAGGAACACCTGTCAGCAGAACCTCCAGTAAAGCTGGTGCCATCTACTGGAGATGGAAGGAAATGCACCCAAAACCCAACCAGGATCACCAGACTCTGACAGTTTCATTTGCTGCTCATTCAGCCTGTAAGTTGACTTAACCCTCACGCTATCCTAGAGAGGTCGTGATGACCCTGGCTGTTTTTGCACTTAAATTTTTAGTGTCTTTTCTGTCGTCATCAAGCGCAAACCGTGCTCCAAGTGAGCTGAGCACTGAAGCTCACACAGGGCACGGTTTGCGCTTGATGACAACAGAAAAGACAAGAAAAATTTAAGCGCAAAAACAGCCAGGGCCACCACGACCTCTCTCGGACAGCGCAAGGGTTGTGGTATTAATTATTGAGCCCTGTGGAAGGAAAAATACAATTTCTGTATTTCATGTGTTTCACTGACCACGTTACCCTTTTGTTAAGATGCTAAAAATAGTATTTTGTTAAAAATAAAACATTGAACCTTGTGAACTTGCCATCTTTTGTTGGACTTACTTTATTCATTTAAGGCAATTGGTTTCCTAGATTCTACTAAGTAAACTGTACTGTTCATGTCAGTTGGACCAAGTTGATGCAGCTAAGTTAAGAACAGGTTAATTTACTTGCTATTTCTAAGTTGAAACAACTTCACAAAATTAAGTTTATACAACAAGGCTTTAAGTACACTGAACTAGCACATGTTAAGTAAACAAAACGTAAGACTACTAGTTATACATACTTACATTTTTTAAGGCAATCGGTTTCCTAGATTTTTTAAGTAAGCTCAACTTGTCAGATTTTACAGTGTATATATTTGCATGTGGATGTATGTACGTGTGTATATGTATGTATACATATGTAGTCAGTCTCTCTGCGTCTCTGCTACACATAACCTCTCTCCCCACCCCACCCCTCTACACACACGCCGATTACCAAACAATCCTGATGGTTGAAGGTCATACAAACAGGTTGCTATTGTAACACTTGATATGTGGGGTGAATACGCATTACCGTAAAACAGGAGGTCATGGGTGGAGAAAGAGCAACTCACTGAGAGGAAATAGTGTGGCTGTACAGACGTTTATTCAGCCCTCCATCAACTGAACTCCCCGCCTCAAAAACTCAGGTAAAACATATACCAAAAAAAAAAAAAACCCACAAAGAAGAAGGAAACAACTCTACTTAAAGACACAGTACAATTCAATATTGATCAACATTAGTCAATAACTGACCCAGTACCTCACCACAATAACTGAAATGCAAAAATAAATCATCTTACACTATTACAACAATGTTGCCTGCCTACTCTAATGCTAGATTCAGAATCAGTCTTGATTCATTAAAATAATTCATGCAATTAGGATTCTCATCTTGAGATACCCTTATTGTAGAGCAAATCTGTTCTGGCACATGTAGGAAGCCATCTTCTCTATATGGTATGCCTGAGATGCCACAACAGGACAAAAAAAATAAAAGGAAAACAGGAGTCAGTCCGACTTGGCTGTACAGCAAACAAAACTGGTTTATTGTCTTCTAGGCATCACAGAAACATCAGCTTTCAAAATAGCAACCCTTCCATCAGACTCTCTGCTACATCTACCAGGCCACATACACAGGCCTCTTTAGAAGGAATCAAAGATGGCTGCCACCTTTTTTGGGCCAGCGCCCCCCTATCCATTATCAATGCCTCTTACCGCCCCCCTCCCACCCCC
>NC_051441.1:24849659-24860003 GCF_001649575.2 Kryptolebias marmoratus
GAAAGACCATTTAAAGGCCTTTGCAGGTGGTTTGAGTTAATTAGCTGATTAGAGTGTGGTACCAGGTGCCATCAATTTTGAACCTTTTCACAAGATTCTAATTTTCTGATATGATGAATTTGAGATTTTCATTTGTTGTCATTTGTAATGATCAAAATTAAACGAAATAAACATTTGAAATATATGAGTTTGTATGTAATGTATGAATATAATATACAAGTTTCACTTTTTAAATGGAATTACTGAAATCAATCTACTTTTTCATGATATACTAATTTTATGACCAGCACCTGTATGCAACCATTTTTTGAAATCTCTGCAGAATATATAAAAATTTTGGTGGCTGAGCACATTTTCTTACTAACTAGTAAAAGATTAGTGATGATGAACAACAAATTTTCATTTAGTTAAAAAACAGCTCCAACCATCCACCCATTTTAAACTCAAAGATTTCAGCAAAGGACCGCGCAAGACACTGCAGTGAAGTTAGTCTTAAGTTGGATATTGGATATTCATTCTCCGCGGAGTTAGCGGTGTCTAGCTCCGCGGAGCGCGAATATCGGCCAGCCGTCCCTAAAACCCTGAACCACCGCGCGTGAGAGAAGGGGCCGGCAGAGAACGGCTGGCCGACATTAGTGTTCCTGTTTCGGATCAGCCGTGAACTGACGCCGCTAACTCCGCGGAGCGCAAATATCTAATATCCAACTTAAAACTAACTTCACTGCGGTCGCAAACCAGTTTCCTACCCAAATGCACAAGAGTGGGGGGGAAGCTATTTTGCACGTCCTGCAGTGTAATCTTCGAACATAAACGCAAGTCATCCATCGACAAACACATTGTGTCTGCAAAACATGCGAGGAGAGCTGCAGACGAGGGACAATCCAGAAATTAAAGTTAAAAGTACCACTGATTGTCACACACCTGAGTGTGCGAAATTTTTTCTCCGCATTTGACCCATCCCCTGAGGGAGCGGTGAGCAGCAGCGGTGCCGCACTCGGGAATCATTTGGTGATCTAATGGTCATGAATGTCAGTTTATAAGCTATCAAAGTTCTCAAATAAAGCACCTTTTGAGAATGTCAATGTTTGTTGGTAATTATCTTACGAAGCTATTAAGTATTTTTGGTTTATATATTAAAAGTTATGGTTGTTTATTGATTTTAATTTTTTTTAAAAACACAACTTTCATGCAACCTTTAGGAAAATGCCCTGCAAAATCAGGCATTTTAGCCCGCAACAATCACAAAATATGCCCGCGAAATCCTGGAGGGACTGATATATATACACTGCCAAAAAAATAAAGGTAACACTCAAATAACACATCCTAGATCTGAATAAATGAAATATTCTCAATGAATACTTTATTCTGGACAAAGTTGAATGTGCTGACAACAAAATCACACAAAAATCATCAATGGAAATCAAATTTAACCAATGGAGGCCTGGATTTGGTGACAGATAAGATACAGAAGAAAGCAGTGGTGATGCATGTAGCAGTCCTAAGCAACTGTAACATCAGGAAGGAGCATTAAAGACTTGAGAAATACCAAGGGCTGAAAGAGGAAAAAGAGAAGTTGTGGAGAGTCAAGGCCTCAGTGTATATATATATATAAATTATTTTAGAGGTAGTGAGCACTTTGTGCCGCCTCAGAGAGACACAACGAATTATCAATGTAATAAGGTAAATATATTCTCCCTCCAAATCTTTATCAGCAAACATGTAATGTAAGACTTCATTCCTTGTGAAAAACTCTCTAAACTTACTTTCAGTCGATCTGAAACACATGTGAACATGTCTTTGCAGCTGAAGACCACTGATCACTGATTCAGGTCTTGTTTTGTTTGGTTTAGAATCAAAGAAATATGGGTCTGACATCTAGTAAGTAGTAAAGTAAGTAAAAGTTTATTTGTATAGCACATTTCAGCAGCAAGGCATTCAAAGTGCTTTACATAATAAAAACATCACTAGAATTGCATTACAATCATCAAAAACATCATTACAATCATCCAACAAAAAAAGCAAAAAAAACCCACTGTTCGAATAATATTTTAATAATATTTTGTTCAGAGCAATTTGTTTGCGGACTACTAATAAAAGGCAGCTCTGAAAAGGTCAGTGTTCAACTTTGACTTAAAGGAATTTAGTGTTTTAGCTGTTTGGCAGTTTTCCGGGAGTTTGTTCCGTGGGCGTTGTTTGAAACAAAAATAACTGGTATTTTAAAAGTTAAAGACCTCATTATTCCGATTATGTACCTGTTGCAATTCTGCAAATTTGGTGCCCAGATGGTTTTAAACATGATCTTCAAACCTTTTTTGAGGGTCAAAATGCAGTTTTACACTCCAAATCATTAATTTAGGATAAATCTTTAAGATTTCCCTTTGTGTCAGCTATGTACACTCCAACATAGACATAGCCCAAATTGGATACATTGAATGGTAGATTATTGAGCAAACTGTATTACTATTCTTTTATTTTCTCACACAAGTCATTGCCGCTTCCACAGTCCTTTGCATTCAGCAGTCAGTTGTCCATAAGGCAGGGAGGTATGTCCTGTGTAGCCATTTTAACCTGGACCAGTTAATTTACAATAGCCAAGTTCATCTGGTTAGCCGGTGTATTTTCCGACATTTGCCTAAAGATGGGCAGGAAAATACACCTAACTATGATTGTCCTAATTCTTACTTTTATTTATTAGTCCAGTTTCATTATTATGAATTTTATCTGAGAAGCATTATGTCACACTTGTTCACCTACTTAGATGCAGCACTGACGTTACATCACAGAGAAGCTCTGTGGAAGACAGCTGACAGCTGCAGCACTTTGTGATAGTTTTATGGGTTCAAATCTTCAGCATCTTTGCTCTGTGTCAGAGCTTTGTGAAACACAAACCATTTTTCACATTTTTTTATTTTCATGTTAAACTGGGGCGAAGGCCTCCATGTCCAACTGTCACCCTCTTACAATGCTGTTATTGTGACTATCACTCAGCCCTACGTGAATAGCAAGCAACCATCAGGGCACAACCCCAAAGTTGCAGCTTGGAATCATGGGTTGCACCACAAATGGTGTCTGACATAAATCTATGAATTTGTTTGGCAAATTAACTCATGAGCAATGCTTTCTGTGGCTACTCCCATAGAAGGGCTGAATAAAGCAGCCTAATGAAGATCAGTTTATTATTTGCCCTGATGGCGAACTCAGTTATGGAGCTATTTAGCTGGACAGGATTTTGATTTCTGTGCTCATAAACCCAGATTAAGTGTTTGCTTCAAGAAATTTGGCAAAGAATAAAATTACCATGTCATAAGTGAATAGACTGTGCTATCATGGTATGAGACTAATTGAAATTAGTGGTAATTATTAGTGGTCAATCCAGATATCGATAATACTGATACACAATTCAATTCAGGTTTTTTTTTTTATGTAGTGCCAGTTCACAACAAAAGTCCTCTCAGGGCACTGTACAAAAACATTCACATACATTATAAAATGCAGATCAGTAAAAGTCTATCTAAGAAGCCAGCAGATTCAGTTGAATCATCACTTTGTTGCAGTCTCCCATCCTAAGCAGCCCATTGGTGACAGTGGAAAGGAACGATTCTCTTTTAACAGGAAGAAACTTTCAACAGAACCAGAACCAGAATCAGGATGGGTGGCCATCTGCCTCAGCTGGCTGGGGTTAGCATTGATATTAATCAAGGTAATACTATCGATATTTTAATTTCAATTTTTCAGTGTGGGCTGCAGTGGTTTTGATGGCTTTCCATAGATTTCCAAAAAGTGGCTAGATTTATTGTTAGTTGGTTTAAAAAAAGTCACTTGAGGTCTCTGCAAACTTTCTAGTTGCTCAATTGTCAGCACAGCATGACTGTTCCGCAATCTGCCACTTATCTGATATACAAGTAATGTGTTGTCTTTAGAATAATTTAGCCATGCATTAAAATGTTCAAATTAATAGACATTATGGTTTTTTTGGAGTTATTAATCATACATTGCACAGTGGGCAAAATTATTGTACAATTATCATAAGTCTGTTGCAAAACGATGGTGGTGGTTGTTGTGCAGATTTTTCTGATATTTGTCACTTATCATTTCCACCTTAATTAATTTATTTATTAAGTTTAGTTTGTATTTTACAGTCTTCTAATTATTACAGGCCTACTAAATACGCATTAAATTTAATGAATTATTTATACAAACTCCATACAAACTCTTATACAAACTTCTCCAGTTTATACAAACTGGAGAAGTATTGGCATGCTTTTGAAAAGTCACGAAAGCAGTCTAAATCAAACAACTCAAATTGCAGCCTGGATTTTGAACTAAACTTAATAAAAAATCAGTCATAAACACATATGCTTACTTTTTAATTGCAGTGATGTTGCACTAATACAGAAATTCACTATCTGTTTATGTTAAACATTGTAATGTATAGTGTCACTTTAAAGCATGTACCAAGCTGTCACTTTAAATTTGGAAATAATTCATTAAATTTAATGTGTATTTAGTAGGCCTGTAATAATTAGAAGACTGTAAAATACAAACTGCATTTACAAATTGAAAAGTCAATAGACCAAGCCTGAAAGGAGGCATCTGGAAGATGAGAAGAAGTGGTTGAGAGAAGTCTTAACTCGCTTAATCTCCATCATACAATCTCTAGCTGAGAAAAAATTTGCATTGAGGTTCACTGAACAAATATCAGAAAAACAATCAAAATTTCTTAGAAGAGGTGATACTTCTTGCTAAATTTGATACTGTTATCAAGCAGCACGTTGAGCATGCGAAGAATGGCCAATGTAGTTATTCTAGGTATCTTGGAAATGTATATAATAATAACTGATTTGTTTAATCAGTGGAAAGATGTTGGTCACAGTGGTGTCTGAGCAGTCCAGATATTATTTATTCTCGTCCTTCAGCAGAGGACAGATGAATAGTGACACTGGTAAACACAGAAAGCCTAAATGACACAAGAACTTAACTAAACACAAAATGAACAAGAAATAACACAGAAAAACTCAAATCATGATACCAACTGGATTATTGTAATTCTTTGTATGTTGGTGTTAGCCAGGCCAGCCTCTCATGATTGCAGTTGGTTCTCTTTATATAACTTGAACAAAAAAGTGTGAACAAATCTCCCTAGTGCTTGCTTCCCTTCAATGTCTCCCTGTTTGTTTTAGAACTGATTTTAAAGTTTTTTTTGTTGGCCTATAAGGCCCTGAATGGGCAGGCACCTCTATACCTGTCTGACCTCCTGCAGCCTTATTTGCCCTCTAGATCCCTCAGACCTAATAATAATTTGTGATTAGTTGTCCCAAAGTCCAAGCTGGTCCACAGAGGTGATCGGGCCTTTTCAGCTGTAGCTCCTAAACTGTGGAACCAGCTGCCCCTCCAGATCAGACAGGCTACAACTCTTTGTGTTTTTAAGTCTCTTCTTAAAACATATTTGGACTCACTGGCTTTTAATGTGGCATGAGAGTTTAGGAATTGGCTGTATTTATGGTTTTTATTTTGTCCTATTTTTGTTGTTGTTTTGGTGTGCAACACTTTGGCCAATCACAGTTGTTTTAAATGTGCTATATAAATAAATTTGATTTAATTTGATTTCAAGTTCACTAGTTTCATATTTTCCTCTGACTAGTTTTAAGCTGGAGAGTTCATAGAAACTGCAGAAAATGAAGTAATACCACACTGAGCTTCCTCATTGTAATATAGCTTTAGCTGCGAGTAACATTAGCACAACAATACATTTTCATAATCAATACAAATCATTCCAAACACCCACCGGAGAAATAAAAAAAAAATAAAAAAAAACTGGACAGATTCTCTTCTCCAGCACCTCTTGCTGTCAGCGTTGGAGCAAAACTCCAGCTCTCCTCTTTTTTCCACTTCTTTTAACAAGACTTGCGCTCCTTTCATCACCTTTACACCGTGTAGCTTGCATGCACTGTCCTGGAACTTTTTCCGTCTTCTGTTTCTTTTTTCTTTTTTTTTAATTGCCGGAGCATACTTTTTTTCAGCCAACAGCACCCTCTGCTGGTGCCACGGCAACAAAACAGAAAAAATTATTTACCCTACATGATGTTTATGTATGTTTGTCTGTGCCGTTAATATGTCAAAACCAGGTGGGTTACACAAACCAGGTGGGTTGCACAGACATGTTTACATGTGTTTCAGATCGACTGAAAGTAAGTTTAGAGTTAGTTTCTCACAAGGAATGGAGTCTTACATTATATATTTGCTAATAAAGATTTGGAGGAAGAATATTTACCTTACTACGGTGGCAATTTGCTGTCCGAGGCGGCGCAGAGTGACAGATCCTTGATGAGCGGAGGGAGCGATTTTATCTGCCACCCGAGCTCTGGGGGCGAAGAGTGGGGATTTTTTGTGTACCTTCGAAGTAGGAGAAAGAAAGTGGAAGTTTGTGAAACAAAGCAGGGGAAGGGCACCACCTTTACCTAAGCACCTGCTGAGCACCAAATAAAAAACTAAATAAATACAGTGTAATAAGATTTGCTATATAATTATAGTATGATCATGATGACCAATTACTAAAGGGTGCAGATAAAATAATATACTTATACTTCATGCATAAATTGCATCTGTACAATTTTTTAAAATGCAAATAATGTCAAAGAAAAATTAATAATTTTGTTTGTGATAAAAAAAGTGACAATAAACAAATAAAAATAAATAAAATACTATATAAAACCATTTCAGGGAAAAGTTAAATAAAGAAACAATAAAAGAAATACAATAAAGTTAATAAAAGAAAAAAACATTTATTTTACATTTATAGTGTAATGTTTCTTTCAAACTCTTCTTTTTAATTTTTTTGTTCCATTTGTTGGCACAGTCATTTCTTTATTGAACAATTTATTTGTTTCTGTATTTATTAATAATTGTGGCGGCATCAGTACTCCACGGTGATAAGATGTTTTTTGTAAATAAAAAAGTGGGAGAGAAATAAAATTGGGGATGGAGTTGCTCCACTTACATCAGTGGTCAGGCACCTGTGGTTGGATTTCACAAATGTCAGAAACTAGATTTGACCATATGATATAGGTTAATAATATGTCATGTTAAACTTTATCATGGAAAAAGAGAATTGTTTCTTTTAAATTATATTACAGTATACCTTTTACAGCATTTATGTATTAAAGATTTACTACAATTCAGAATTATTTCATTGACAAAGAGACCTTTTTCACACATAATAAACTTATTTTCCCATAAAGAAAATAAGTTTATAATACACAAAAAGAGCAGCGGGAATGACGGAGACGAACCCAGAACGCAGACTCATTCTTAAACTAAAAAACTAATTTATTAAATCAAAGCAAAAGCTGGCGAGGCAGCAAAACAACAAACCATAAATTAAAATACAAAGAACAGAGCAGGCATGTGAACGGGAAACAGGAACATAAACAGGAACGAGGACAACAGAACAATGAACCGAGCAAAATGGTAAACACAGAGGAAAACGAGGTAAGTGGAAACAGGTATGCCACCTGTTTCCACTTACCTCGTTTTCCTCTGTGTTTACCATTTTTAGTCTGCACTTTGTTTACCAACAAAGTGCAGACTGAGGGGAAGTGAATATGACAAATAAACCAGAACACAAACTAACTGAACAAAAACTCAATACAAAAACAAAAAGCAATAAAACTAAAACACAAAAACCCAGATCCCGACAGGAAGAACAGCTTCGATATAAGTAAAAAGAAAATGGAACATGGAGGAGAATGTCATTTAAAGAGCAGGTTATGTAGAGACAGTGAGGTATGATTTAAGGCTGAGAGGAAAATAAAAAGAATGGGGGGATGCTCTTTGGGAAGATTGACTATCATTTAATGCAGGAGTGAGAGGAGAAATTATAGTAAGGCTGGTACACTAGCGGACTGTAGATGTGACACATCACTCAAAAGGCTGCTATCCCAGCTGAATGGGAATTACCCCATTAACACGAGCTGAAACTAACTGCTACTGCACATATTGTCTGGCAGTAAAGAGCTGAGCTGGCTAATGACTGTATGTCACTGTAATGATGTTTCTCTCTCTAGCAGCCATGTCTCAGAGGGACTCTTGGTTTTTTATTGCTATACCCCATCCCCAAGTCTTCTTTATCTTTATATGGGATGACCTTCCATCTTATGGGACAAAAAAGTCATTCCTGCAAGAGAGTCTTTACATTACACATTCTACACCTCAACACATAGTGTTCATAAATCACCCTGTTTTATGCCACCTATACTGTGGATACGTGATATTTTTCTCAGAACAGCTATGTATAACTAGACAAGTTCCTGGAGAAACTCTGAAGGGGCCCACCGCTTGGTGCATTTAGCTATGGCAGCCATCTTGTTGAAACTGTCAATCATCACCTTTTATTGCTGGCTTAAGCTTTTCTCAAATATGATGGAGAAAATAAAAACGTCTGAAGGTCATCATAACAATCAGTGAAAATCAAATCAACTGTATTATGTGGCTGCCATTTTGATTCGCAGGAGCTCTGCTATATTTACAAATTGTCTTTCTGCCTAATCTGCCTGGAAACAGCCTCAGCCAATCAGAACCCAGATTTCCCCTGCTGTTAGGGGCCAAAGAGACAATATCATGTCAGTAAGATGGAGAAACTGTCAGTAGTACACATCAAACAGTTGCTGTGAGTGTTTCATGTCAGAGATGTGACAACATCCCTCACACACAATCAGAAAATGTGTCCTACAAAATCTAACTGGAAAAGGATTGGAAGTCAAGTAGTCAGACTCTGCCTTCTGGGGGTACTTGAGAGAAAACCATAACCCCTTCTCTTAGAGTGCACAATTAACTCTGTTTTCTCACAACGCTCTTTGATCTGACCATTTTCAATAACTTTAACATTAACCATCGACAAACTCATTGATTTGTGAAGAGGTAAAATTAAGGTTGCTGTTCTCTGGCTTTGTAGTCAATGTTACTAATGTCATATGTACATCACTTGATAAAACTGCCCCTCTAAAAAAGAAAGTAATTAGTCTGAGAAAACTAGGTCCTTAGTTTAATTCAGAGCTGCACATTTTAAAACAGGCATCTAAAACGTTGGGAAGAAATGGCGCTCCACTAACTTTGAAGAATTTAATTTATTTGGGAGCAATAGCCTGCTAACATACAAGAAAGTCCTCCGTAAAGCTTGAACTGTATATTATTAATCTTTAACAGAGGAGACCAAGAACAACCCCAGGTTTCTGTTTAGTATTGTAGCCAGACTGATGAGGAGTCCTGTCTCTGTTGAGCAATATATCCATATATCTCTCAGTGGTGATGACTTCATAAGATTCTTTATAAATAAAATTGTTTCAGTTTTATTCACAAATTAATTCACATCACCCGTCCCACTAGTTGTTCTGTCCTGAGGTTTGCACTTATTAGTTTTACAGGTTATTGTCAAAGGTGCGTAACTCGAGGAACGGAAGACACTGGACAGTTTTGCAAAAGGTAAGTGAGCTTTATTTACAGTGCCGATTGGTGCTATGTACAGGATCTGGAGGAGAGAGAGAGGAGCAGGTAAGTTTGGGATCTTTGCTAAAGGTAGGCCGGTTGCAGGTAAGTTAGTTGGCTTGGTCTTACAGGTGAAGGTAGGTAGCAGCAGCTCCGAGGAGACAGTCAGGCTTTCAGGTAAGCTTTGGTCCTTGATGGTTCCAGGTAAGTACATCCACAGGTGGACAGGAGACAGACAGGTGCAGATAGGTAGCAGGCTTGGCGGCTCACAGGTAATAGGACTCACAGGTATGTAGGAGGCAGACTCGGATGGCAGCTTTGAGATGCAGGTGTACTCGTGAACAGAACCAGGTATTCTGGACAGGTACAAACACACACAAGTTAATATTTCCTAGGCACTATCAACAAGTAATGGCTGAGACGAATTACCATAGGTAATTGATGCATCAGCGTTGGTCTGTTCCTCCAAACTGCCTTAACAATGCTTGTGAGGCTGATCCTAATCTGGAGCAGCTGTGAGTCATCAGGAGGCCGGCCAATCAGGTAGGTAGGTAGGTACATTTATTTATATAGCATTTTTCAGCACGAGGCGACTCAAAGTGCTTTACAACACAAGAACAAAATTACAGACAAAGTTACAGAACATGATAATGAACAAAATTACAGACAGAGTTACAGAACATGATAATGAACAAAATTACAGACAGGTACAAGATACAATGATAACTAATTGTCTAAATAAGCTAAGCTAAACCAACAGATCTAAGCATGACTAAATGAACAGAACTAAAGTGTACAGGAAGAGCTAAAACTAAAACTAACGGTACCGAACTATCTAAAAGTACCCCAGGCCCGCTATACAGC
>NC_051441.1:24860943-24868288 GCF_001649575.2 Kryptolebias marmoratus
GGGGGCAGTTCAGGAGACAGAGAGAAAAGAAACACGTCCGCCTTCCACCAGGAGCAGAAAAAAAAAAAATCCAGAAGGATGTGTGTTGGAAGTGCAGAGGAGGAGTGACACTGAAGGGAGTTCTGTTGTGGCGTTTGGTTTGTTGGCATACATGTAATAAAGCTTGTCAGTTTTATGGGATGTCTCTGTATTTAATTTATAACCACCACAACACCAACATCACTGGTTGCTTATCAAATGAAGCAGGTTTAGAAGTGTCACTAAAAACTGGATTGTGTTTTGACGTTTTTTGTCCTGTTGACTTTTTTAAGTTATCCAAAACATTTGTTTGTCCAAAACCATCAACATATCTGCTAGATCCCATCCCAACTAGACTGTTCAAAAAGGTGTTTGTTTTGGTTAACATCTCCATTTTGGAGCTGCTTCATCTGTCTTTAATGAATCGATATGCACCCCAGGCCTTTAAGGTTCCTGTAATTAAGAAACTTGATCTTGATTTTAATTTGGGAGCTCTGACCAATTATAGGCCTATATCTAATCTTTCTATCCATCTTTTTAATATCTTTTTTTTTGGGGGGGGCATCTATCCAACTTACAAAACCCTTGCAAACTGATATTAGCCTTTTGTCTTGACTTTGTGTCTTTCTGGGCTGGTGCAGTAGCCCACATTTAAATGAGGTATGATGCAGTTTTTCGAGGAAAACCCAATGGACCATAAAATATGATCAAAATAAATAAATTAAATAATGAGAAAATTAGCAAAAAATGTGCAATAAAGAGCATTACACATACTGGACTATAAAAACTAATCATTCTGTATTCATCATTTGTATCGCCATACCTTTTTTACTGTGTGGAATTTTGGGGTACCACGTACAAAAGCAATCTAGAACCACTTTATAAGCTACAAAAGAGATGTATTGGGATAATTCATATTGTTGGGTTTCAGATGCACACAAACACATTGTTTGTATAGTCACACACATTAACACTCTGGGATTTGGTTAAATTTAAAACTGCAAAATTTAAGTTTAAAGCAAAAACAAGGGATTTCCAGGAAATCTTTAAGAAATGTTTTGTGACAGGGAGGAGGTGCATAATTTAGTTTGTGTGTATTTGTGTTTCACTTCACAAAAAGAAAAGTTATGTTGTTTTATTGTTGTTTGAACAAGAAAAGGTTTTAGCTTGAACTCCCCCCTCAAATTATATTTTTCTTCTCTACACAAAAAACATTTTTGTATGTCACCAGGGAGTAGGTTGTGTGTTGCTTTATTAAAAAAAATGCACCAGATCAGTAAATTTGAGCAATTTTGATTGTAAAAATAATCAATTTGTCTGTTATCTATAGCCAGGTTTATGTGATATCCTTATGGCTCTTTTCTGTAATATTGTTAGATCTTCTTTTTATTTTCTTAACTTACTCTCAGTTGATCTGAAACACAAGTGAACATGTCCATGCAGCTAAAGACTAATTCAGTGCTTATGTTTTGTTTCCTTTATGGCGTTATTACTCAAATATTTTATATGTAAACATACATAAACGTTGGTTAAAAATTTAAGAAATATGGATCTGACATCTAGTGGATGTTGTTTGAAAGAAAAATAACCGGTGTTTTAGAGGATAAAGACCTCATTATTCTGATTATGTAGCTATCCAAATTCTGCAATTTTTGTGCCCAGATGGTTTCAAACATAATATTTGAACCCTTTTGAAGGTCACAATGCAGTTTTTCACTTCAAATCATTAATTTTGGAGAAATCTTCTTCTTGTTCCCTTTTCAGAGGTCATCACAGCAAGTCATCCACCTCCATCTAACTCTGTCTTCTGCGTCCTCTGTCCTCACTCCAACTACCTCCATGTTCTCTCTAACTGCATCCATATATCTCCACTTTGTCTTTTTCCTGCCAGCTGCATCTCTAACATCCTTCTACCAATATACCCACTGTTGCAATATTGTTAGATAAGATAATGTATTTTTTAAGAGTCGCACCAAACCTAAGCACAAAAATTCAAATGTGGTACTACTGATGCACACTACAACATGTGGTGTGATCTGTAGTCTAGGGTATATTTTATTTTATTTAAGATGATTATTTAAGTGATGCCTCTTACAGTTTATTGTGTGAATTTTTAAAATGAGATTTTCAACCTATTTTGTCATCTATTAATACACTGAGAAACAAATTTTCATTTACTCTTTCACTAGTAACTTGATCTACATGTATCTCAACTTGTGAATTTTTTTTAGATTACTTCTAAGCATGTAGCTGCATCCTGACACAGTCTGAGAGAGGCATGCCAGGTTGATGCCACTTACAGACTGTATAGATCATAGTGAGGGCACATGGGAGCATCTTTGGGATGCAAGAAATTACAGGAAAAAACCTGTTTGTTACTATGACTGTAGCAGCATCATGATTGTCTTCACACTGAAGGTTTTCTCAGTTTTCATGTTGTGTTGGACATGGAAAGTGTAGCAGGGTTGTCATCCAGTGTGAGGAGAATGTCTAACCGACATGAATTATCATAATGTTAAAAAGTGTGGTTTGTCAGCTACTGACTCCAGAAAACCTGAATGTTTTTCTGTCTTGCAAATGAAAGCACAAATTCCCAAGTTATATTACCGACATCTTTAATTCTAATAAAATTAAAATGGCTCCTCTGGGAATCATTTCCATATTCAGGGGTACTAACTTCCTAGTTATACCCCTGAGGCCATCTGTCTGTTCTTTATACAGAGCATGAGAGTGAGAGCAGTGGGCTATCTGTCATTCATGCTATAAGGTTATCGTTATCATCAGGCAAAGGCCATTAGCCCAGACATTAACAGTGGCCATCACTGAGGCCATTAACTCTTTTTCCTGCTAAAAGGCTACTGTCCTTTAAAAAGACTCATTAGTGAGGGGCAGAGACAGATCTGTATGGAAGGATCAGGATAGATGGGAAGACAGCAGAAAAATGAAATGAAAAAAGATGAGTATTGAGGTGGAATATTGAATACAGAAGAAGAAGGAAAAAGAAAATTTTCAGCATTTTGATATTTTCATTGTGTCATTTCCCTCCACTTCTGCAGGCAGTGTGTAATGTAGAAAGTAGAAACTACATGCTGTAACTGTGGTCTTTTTGACATTGTCATAGGATGGTGACTCCATCCTATATATGTATAGCTGGAAACAACAAAATTGTGTAATGAAGATTAAAGGCCTAGCATTCCTCGAAATGCATTTTGCCCGCTGTATTTTATGTCAGAGTTTTAGACTAAGAGTATCATATATTGAGAAATAATGAAATTATAGTCATTTTGGTCAAACTTGTAAATGATATGCACAATCTCAAGCAATATTGCAAGATCTGTTAGTGCTCAGAGTATGTGTAAGAGATTTGTTCCCAGCTACTACCACATCAAATTTTAGTTCAGGCCTGCGCTTAGGGCAGAGCGTAGACGATAAAGCTTGCTGTTTGGTTGTCGACCAGCTGTTGCTGCAATGTGACATCTTGTGCTTGCAAGAAACTTTTTTAGCCAAACAGGATTTAAAAGGACTAAACTCTATTAATGTCTATTTCCTGGGTGCTGGAGAATCTACTACTGACCTCAGTTTGGGAATTAAAAGAGGAAGGATACCAGGAGGAGTGGTTATATTATGGAGAAAAAAAACTGGACTCGGTGATAAATGTCATTAGATTAGGTCAGAACTGGTGTATTGCAGTACACGTGAAACAGCATGACAAAGAATTTATTATTTTTAATGTCTATGCTCCATATGAGTGTCATCATAATGAAGAAGAATACCTTAGTAAACTTGCTTATATTAGCTCTTTTGTGCAAAATGAGAATTAAAAAAGTATTTATTTTCTGGGTGACATGAATGGAAACATCTCAGATAAAAATTGCAAAACACCTGAATCATTTTTGTTCAGATTCTAGTTTAATATTGTCAAGTAAAGAACTTTTACCAGCTGCCAGTTACACCTATATAAGTGAAGCCTGGCATACTACGTCTTGGTTGGACAATTGTATCACCACAACAGATGCTGATGCTGCTTTGCTATACAATAATATAATGTGTCCACTGTTGATCATATCCCCCTCGAGTTGTCAATTAGATTTGATCATATCCCTGCAACTGTAAATGTAGACAGTAACCAAAACCAGTCACGTTTAGATTGGTCTTCTTTATCTGCTGAACAAATAGCCCTTTACTATGCCCAAACTGATCAATTGTTATGTGCCATCAAATTACCAAGAGAGGCAGTTGCTTGTACAGACTGTAACTGCTCTAATATTAGACATAGAACCTATATAACTGGATTATATTCTGACATAACTGAAGCGCTACTGGGAGCTAGCCTACCTTATAATAAAAGTAATATAAAGATTAAAAATAGACCAGGTTGGAACACATACGTGTCTAAATACCACCATGAAGCCCACGAAGCAACTATCTCTTGGGCTCTAGCAGGTAAACCCAGACAGGGTCCTATATTTGAACATAAAAAGTTGTCTAATGCAAAATACAAATATGCACTACGCTTCATTAGATGGAATGAGCAAGCCATGAGGTATCCTTATAGGTAAGGATACAAAAGCCTTTTGGAAGGAGGTTAAATCTATCAATAATAGTAAATCCTCTCCCGTGCTCTGTTGATGGTGCCTCTGGGGCAAATATGATTGTACATTTTTGGCAACATCACTACAGCAAGATATTTACGTGTGTACAGAGTGAACCCTTCCAGGTTGACAAGGTTAGTACTGTAGAAACTATCAAGTTACATGAGCAAGCAATTAAAGAACTGTCCGTAAATAAATCCATAGGAATGGATCTTATTTCTGCTGAACATCTTAAGTTTGCTAGTTCTAGGGTAGCCCCTCTTCTTGCCTTGTGTTTCACTGGTTTTATTATGCATGGTTTTATTCCTGATGCCTTGATGAATGTTATTCTATTTTTTGTGATTAAGAACAAAGCTGGAAAAATTGGCAGCTCTGATAATTAAAGACCTATTGCCCTAGCAAGTATGCTGTCTAAAGTCTTTGAACTAATTCTTTTGCCAAAATTTGCAAAGATAGTAATGTCTACAGACAATCAATTTGGGTTCAAGTCCGAGCATGGTACTGATCTTTGCATATATGGCCTAAAAGAATTGCTGAATAATTATAAAAGTAAAAATTCTATGGTTTGTATGTGTTTTTAGGCTTTTGATAGTGTAAATCATAGAAAACTATTTTTAAAATTGTGCCACGCTGGTGTGCCCAAATATATAGTAAGATGTCTGTTCTATTGGTATGCTAATCAAACTATGCAGGTCAAATGGGATAACTGTGTGTCTGCATCCTTCCGTGTCAGCAATGGAGTCAGACAAGGAAGCATTTTATCCCCTATATTGTTTAACTTTTATATGAATGACTTCTCTAAGCAACTAAACTTGTGCAGAACTGGCTGCATGGTTGGAGATACAATTATTAATCATCTTATGTACGCTGATGACTTAGTGGTTTTTAGTCCAAGCTCAGCTGGTCTTCAGAAGCTGCTCAATGTCTGTTCAGCATATGGTGAGCAACATGATATCATATTCAATTCATCAAAAAGTCTAATTTTGATTTGTCACACTAATGAGGACAAAAATAGGGTATTTCCAAATTTTAAGCTGTCTTGGATATTATTGGATGTCTCAAATGAAGTAAAATATTTTGGTCATGTGTTGACAGACCGTCTGTCTGATGATGAGGACATTTATTAAGCACTTTGAGTCGCCTTGTGCTGAAAAGTGCTACAGTTAGGGCCAGAAATATTTGGACAGTGGCACAAGTTTTGTTATTTTAGCTGTTTACAAAAACATGTTCAGAAATACAATTGTATATATAATATGGGCTGAAAGTGCACACTCCCAGCTGCAATATGAGAGTTTCCACATCCAAATCGGAGAAAGGGTTTAGGAATCATAGCTCTGTAATGCATAGCCTCCTCTTTTTCAAGGGACCAAAAGTAATTGGACAATGGACTCTAAGGGCTGCAATTAACTCAGAAGGCGTCTCCCTCGTTAAGCTGTAATCAATTAAGTAGTTAAAAGGTCTGGGGTTGATTCCAGGTGTGTGGTTTTGCATTTGGAAGCTGTTGCTGTGACCAGACAACATGCGGTCAAAGGAACTCTCAATTGAGGTGAAGCAGAACATCCTAAGGCTGAAATAAAAGAAAAAATCCATCAGAGATAGCAGACATGCTTGGAGTAGAAAAATCAACAGTCTGGTACATTCTGAGAAAACAGGAATTCACTGGTGAGCTTGGAAACTCAAAAAGGCCTGGGCGTCCACGGAAGACAACGGTGGTGTATGATCGCCGCATACTTTCTTTGGTGAAGAAGAACCCGTTCACAACATCAACTGAAGTCCAGAACACTCTCAGGGAAGTAGGTGTATCTGTCTCTAAGTCAACAGTAAAGAGAAGACTCCATGAAAGTAAATACAAAGGGTTCACATCTAGATGCAAACCATTCATCAATTCCAAAAATAGACAGGCCAGAGTTAAATTTGCCGAAAAACACCTCAAGAAGCCAGCCCAGTTCTGGAAAAGTATTCTATGGACAGATGAGACAAAGATCAACCTGTACCAGAATGATGGGAAGAAAAAAGTTTGGAGAAGAAAGGGAACGGCACATGATCCAAGGCACACCACATCCTCTGTAAAACATGGTGGAGGCAACGTGATGGCATGGGCATGCATGGCTTTCAATGGGACTGGGTCACTTGTGTTTATTGATGACATAACAGCAGACAAGAGTAGCCGGATGAATTCTGAAGTGTACCGGGATATACTTTCAGCCCAGATTCAGCCAAATGCTGCAAAGCTGATCGGACGGCGCTTCACAGTACAGATGGACAATGACCCCAAGCATACAGCCAAAGCTACCCAGGAGTTCATGAGTGCAAAAAAGTGGAACATTCTGCAATGGCCAAGTCAATCACCAGATCTTAACCCAATTGAGCATGCATTTCACTTGCTCAAATCCAGACTTCAGACAGAAAGACCCACAAACAAGCAAGACCTGAAGGCTGCGGCTGTGAAGGCCTGGCAAAGCATTAAGAAGGAGGAAACGCAGCGTTTGGTGATGTCCATGGGTTCCAGACTTAAGGCAGTGATTGCCTCCAAAAGATTCGCAACAAAATATTGAAAAAAAAATATTTTGTTTGGGTTATGTTTATTTGTCCAATTACTTTTGAGCTCCTAAAATGTGGAGTGTTTGTAAAGAAATGTGTACAATTCCTACATTTTTTTGTTCAACCCTTTAAATTAAACGTTACAATCTGTACTTGAATTCTGTTGTAGAGGTTTCATTTCAAATCCAATGCGT